>NC_133788.1:14630276-14854102 GCF_003597395.2 Chelonoidis abingdonii
GTGTTCCATTGGTGGGTAGTATATCCGTAGTATCCCATAGTTCCGGATCTCCCCCGCCCCTTGGAATTCGTGCTTGAATCATTGTCGCGGGTTGGTATCTGGGTAAATGATCGTCAGTACATCCTTCCTCCGGCGAAAACAACAAGCTGACAAATCTGTCGCGCGTCTTTCCACTGGTTGCCCTGGCCAGACGCCAATAGCACGGCAACCATAGACAACCCATTCAGCTTTTTTTTTTCTGGCAGCCGAATATGTCGTACTGATGCCCGCGAACCAGAGCGACCTACTCAGCGCTACAGCGAGCAGCTTCATGTTGCTTTTGCATGATAGCAGAGATGTGTTACCAGCTCGTTCTGTACGTCTACTGTCAGACGAAAACTGGCAATGAAGATACGGTTATCTCTCCCCCTCTGTTACTGTCTGTGCTAATCATGAGTGCCCCTGGCTGGATGATCGGCCGCGGGCGCAAAAGCATACCTGGAAGATCGACTCCCCGATGTCAATCACCTCCTTTATGGTTTCTAAAAAGTAGAGTCAGGCCATGCCTAGAATAGGGGCGGCAAGTGACTAGAGGACCAGTGTAAGAGAGCACAGCTGCTCTCCGTGTATATAATTCTTCAGAAATCGACGTTAGCCTCGGACGATGGACGCACAACGCCGAATTACTGTGCCTAGTGTGGCCGCGTGAAATCGAATTTATAATATCAGTTTTATGAAACCAATTTTAGCTAATTCGATATTATCGCGTAGTGTAGATGTGGCCTCAGGGACCATTCACTTCTTGGCTTCTCTGCTGGGACTCGCCAAACATCGTTGTTTTGGATATAATGTTATACACAAAAAAAAAGAACAAATTAAGAAATGCCAGAATTAACATTGCCTGTGTAACCTTAAGTCAGCTCTGTTGTGCATCTATGCTTGATGAGATCGTTTTCATTACATGATCACTTTATTTTTTCCATAGGACCCTTGTTTCATTCAGTGCACAGGATGGACCTGTTCAGGGATGAATCAGGGTCGTGTAGTGAAAGATTCTTGTCTATAGGACCCAGGCTTCATTTGTTGCAGAAGTTGGAAGGTGTGTAATGAATGAGGCAGGGGACTGCAGGAAGAGAAAGGGTAGTTCTCTGGTGGGGAGTTCCTGTCCGATGATAGAATAAGCCACTAAAACAAACTCTTCACACATGGTCACTAATTGTGTGTTTTTCATTCTCTGGGGCCTGACTTGAGACCATGGGCTCTGATTTGCAGAAATGCTGAAAACTCACATCTGCAGCTGAAGTCAATGGGAGTTGTACTTGAGTGCTGTATAAACCCAAGTTCCCCAAAATGTCATACCATAGGCATCTGATATTGGGCACCCAAAATTAATATACACTTTTGACATTAATGACTCTGTGCAGTTCCCTATCTGGCATTTCCTCACTGCTGAGTGTTTGACTTTGCAACCTTAATATTATTTTAATGTAGTTTTTTTGTATTTAAATTCCTAGGTGTTCTAAAAAGCAAACTGAGAATTCCATCATGTGGCATCATATTGACACCCTCATTGGGTTGAAACTCTTAGATCCACAGCACAGACCTCTGCCACTTAAGCTAGCTGAGTAACTGACAACAGTGTAGGTTGTCATCCTTTGTGTGGACCAGCCACTAGAGGAGGATGAGACACACATTTTGCCAGTGGGTTTCACAGATATTTGCTGACAACAGGGGAAAGGTGAGACTCAGGAATCTCAGGTTCCATTCCAGTTTCAGGAGGGGAGTGTTCTCCTAGTGGTCACAGACTCTTCTGTCTCTGTTCCCACCAAGCCTCTATCCCTTCCAGCTTGTCCATGACTCAAGCACTTCTCCCCACCAGCTCCTCATCCAGATGTCCATCCCATATCACCCCCGCCGCCACCTCATCCCAATCCCAGTCTTTCCCACACTCCTCTCTGCCCCAGTCCTACTCCCCCCAAATCCTTGTCCCAATCTACTCCTTCCTCCTCTCTTACCCACTTTTGGTTATTGTCCCCATGCATCTGAGTCAGATGCTTCCTCCTCCTCATTTCTTGGGTGCCAGCAAGGGGAGCATTGAGAGCACAGTAGAAACATACCCCTTCCTGTCAGTTCCTTGCCCAGTTCCCAGCAGCCAGGGTGAGCAATTGTAAGGAAAGTCCCACTCAGGCAGCCCTGGGACAGAACATGAGCAGTAGCTCTGCGCGACTGGAGCAACGTTGCCAACCTCAATGGTTTTTCACCAGATGGGCTATGTTTGGAAGGCTGGAATCAGTGACAGAGGACTTTTGGGGCTGCCAATTTGTTGCCTGGTCCAAAATTTGGGTGATTTTACTAAGGGTTTGTCTGCAGAGGCCCAGCCCAGCACAGTGGCAAGGCCTTGGCACCTTAGAGGGGTGTATAGGTAAAGTGCTCTATCGTGGTGCTGTGCGCTAACTGCCCTGCGTATACCTGCTAGCATGCTGTAAATACCTTGCTTGCATTACCCTGTCTGTGGACGTAGGTACCTTTTACAGTGTGCCAGCAGGGTCTACACAGGGCAGGCAGAGCACAGCACCATTTACAGCCCTCTGTATGTACCTCCACTAGCACCCCCAGCAGGGAGCACCTCTGAAGCCTGGGCACTGTAGGGGCACCGTTCACAGTCCACTCCCCCAGTGGGGATTATATGGCTTCATTCCTCCAGAGCATGATCAATAACAGGAGAGCCTGGGTCACAGTGGCACACACACCTGCAGCCGTGATTAGGAAGACTTATTAATTTCACTTGTCTATATATATAGTTAATTTCTGGTCAGTTCCACTTTCTGGCTCCAGTGCACTAACACGAGGATGCAGTTTTTGGGTTGCAAGGTCTGCAGAAGGAACGTCTGGTGTTTAATTAAACCTATTTAGATTGAATGGATTTAATTAAAACCCTATTTGGATTGAATGGTATCGTTTCTATATGGTGCTCAATTGTTTTTACAAAAACCTACAATTCTGTGAAGTGCTTTAGGCCAGATCCTCAGCTAGTGTCAATCAGAACAACTCTGTTGACTTGGATCTATCCCAATTTATACCAACACAGGATCTGGCCCCTCATGTGAAAGGGGCTATAGAAGGGCAACATTGGTATTGGGTTGTTTTTTTTTCCACGCAGCATATTTAAAACTTCTCCTTTACATTACCATGGAGAACTGAGCAATCTGGTCCTCTCCCTCCTCAGAGAGCCACGCTAAATTGAAAGCTTTGCTTGATAATCACGGCCTTTATGTTGTCATCTGAAATTCTGACGGAATTCTTAGTTTGCAACACCAAATAACTGAGCTTTTGTTCTGCATGTGCTATTGTGTTATGTGATACATACGCCTATTAAGAGGCACTGAGCCAAAGAGATGAGTTATATTACAATTCTCTACTCCTTTTATTGGCCCAAATTAATAACACCAAAGAAGGTAAATGACCTATTTCGAGCACGGCCTCTACAGAGACCCTGGGTCCTTCAGAAATATTGCATGATGGCAAATGGAGGAAATTATTGAAATTAAATTTAAAATATAGGATTCCCTTAAAAAAGTACACAAGGACCTCAGCTGAGGGCAAAAGACTTCAGCATTTGAAGCAGCAGCAGTCCCAGCTCGGACAGTGGCCTTGGACAAGACACTTTATCCATCTGCACTTTGGTTTCCCCGTCTATAAAATGAAGATAATCACACTTACCTTAATAATGGTGAAGACTGATTAATTAGTATTTTACAGCACGTTGTAATTGAAAAGTGCCGAGTTATGAAGACTGCAGATGGTTTGAGAGGTTAAAGCAGCTCTGATGCCAGAGCGGCTCAGTATATTGATGAAGAGGTGATGAGGAAGGTAGCCCAGATATTAGAACTGTGCTTCCTCCCTCTAAAAACTACACAAAACTTCTGGAGGTTTCCAGGACTTGGCCGCTGCTGTCTGGGGATGGATCTGGTGAAGAACTTTCTTTACAAGGGATGACACTGCTCTGGTGGGTGATTTGGGACCAGTTTTTAAGGCAAAGTCTAGCACACTGGACCGTTAGCCCTTGTCTGTGCCGCGAAAAGGCATCCTGTTAAAAAACATGCTAGCGACCATAATCTTAAACACAATGTTGTCCTTAGGGTGGACAAGGACAATCACATTTAAAAATGCGTTACTAGGGCATGGTTAACCCTACTGCTGATTTACAATACAGTGGTCCAGAGCACATGATCATGGTTCCTGGGCCTGGCCTCTATACAGCCTTTTATTCTCTCACAGCTAAAGGAGCTTAGACCTTTCTCTTGAGTGGTAAATGCAATAAGGGTGAGCTGCTAAGAGACTGGTCTGTATTCAGTCACGGGGAATAGGATTACAAAAAGTTACACCCCATCACATGGGAAGGGTCAGCATCCATTGACTCATCTGGCTGCTGTTAAAATCGAGGCCTGTGGTGCTGAAGGTCCTAGGTTCAGTGCCAACTGATGGCCATGGTGTCTGTATGCCATATGGCCATTGTTTGTTACACACTCAAGCAACCGACTCCAGCCCTCCTGTAAAAAGATGCACCTTCAATACAGAGCTGAGCCTAAAGTCACACATGCAGCATCACTGCATCCCCATGGCATCCATTTGTTAGTCAATGGACTGGGTGGGGTTGGGATTGGGAGTAGCAGGTTGTGCTGGTAGAGAGAACAGGCCAAAGGAAGAGAAAATAGACTGGAGAAGCTGTCTTCTGTTTCCAAATAAATCTTGCACTTCCTCTAAAGATATGTCAGATCAACACTGCTCCAGTGAGATCAGCAGAATTACAGAAGGGTTGATAATTGCCCAAGGTTTCTGTTGTTGCCACATCACCACTGTACGTATTAGTCTTTGTCTCTCTCTTAAATATGAATTCATGTCTTGTTATTTTACTTTTTTGCTGCCGTGGGCTTGGGGCAACAAGGAAAGAGAGAGCTGCAAATCTCGCCTCTGGGTCACTGAATCAAATCCCAACTTCCCCATCAAGCTTTACTTTTGGAAACTCATTGTTTTGACTGGTTGAAACTGTATAGTGTTGCACACTATAATGTTGCACTTGCTAAACTTATCCCTTTCTAGTCTTTTTGAAATCTAATCTGAAGCCCTGTGAAGTCAGTGGAAGTCAGTCCATTGTCTTCTGTGGGCTTTGGATCTGACCCTTAGTCTTAAAGAGTTCAGACCCAAATGCTTCCTATAAATAGCAGGATGGGAAAGGATTGTCTGTGGTTAAAGCTCGGCACTGGGAGTCAGCTGATGTGGGTTCTGTTCCTAGATCAGCCATAGGTTCACTACATGACCTTGGCCAAATCACTTAATCTCTCTGTCTCAGATCACCTAGCAAGAAAATAAGGATAATACTTAACAGACCTACTTCATGGGGGTGCTGTGAGACTTATAATATTAACATTTGTAAAGTGCTTTCAAACCTTTAGCTGGAAGGTGCTTGAGAAATATAAATTAATGGTATTATTATTTGGCTCTAATATTTGCCCAGACCATAACTCTATTTTGATCACTGAAAAGTTTTCAACACAAGAGAAAGGAAACCTCCAATATGCTTTAGTTGGGGATGGATGATTTAGTTGGGGATTGGTCCTGCTTTGAGCAGAGGGTTGGACTAGATGACCTCCTGAGGTCCCTTCCGACCCTGATATTCTATGATTCTATGCCATAAACAAGGTTTTGTTGGACTTTTCACATAAGTTTAATGTTCTTGTTACCAAAACTGATTCCTAAACTGCTTTTCTCTTTGCAGTCCATGGCCTCCAGATTTGTTTATAGATCAGACATTGCTCTTACAAAGGGCAATGGGTTTCAGGTCCTTGGACCAGATCCTCACAGGTATTTAGGCACCTAACTCCCATTCAGTGGAAGCCTTTGTGTCCATTGCCATGAGAACTGGGCCTTCTATTATACAGTTCAAGCAGTCACCTGGGACACCAAATATGCAGGGCAGTGCAGCACAATCTTTTTAGTAATGATACTGATCACATGCCCACATCCAGGACCCAGTGCCTAAAAAGCTGGACCAATACACACACTATTGGACTCAGCAGCCCCATGAAAAATTTAAGGGTGGGTAGAGGGAGCACAGCAACACAACCAGAAACCCCGATATATTTCTTTATAGATTGATTGGAAAGATATAGATCTGATTTTAACCAGTCTGACAAATCTGTGACCACAGCTGGCAGGATCTGGCATTCTTATCGAAGAGGCCAAGGACTGAAGTGGCCTTGAGGACTCAGCTACCTTCTCACCATCACCAGGTCAGGGTTGAGCTACAAAGGCAGGACAGAATACAGTGAGCTCGCACTGCACACGCTGTACCTGTAGTGTAGACAAAGGACTTTAGTCTCTAGGGTTGCCAAGCCCCAGTACCTTTCACTGACACTACATTCACACCAATCATGGGAAAGACATCATTAGAATCGTAGAAGAATCATAGAAGACTAGGGTTGGAAGAGACTTCAGGAGGTCATCTAGTCCAACCCCCTGCTCAAAGCAGGACCAATCCCAACTAAATCATCCCAGCCAGGGCTTTGTCAAGCCAGGCCTTAAAAACCTCTAAGGATGGAGTTTCCACCACCACCCTAGGTAACCCATTCCTGTGCTTCACCACCCTTCTAGTGAAATATTTTTTCCTAATATCCAACCTAGACCTCCTCCACTGCTCCTTGTTCTGTCTTTTGCCACCACTGAGAACAGCCGAGCTCCATCCTTTTTGGAACTCCCCTTCAGGTAGTTAAAGGCAGATATCAAATCTCCCCTCAATGTTCTCTTTTGCAGACTAAATAAGCCCAGTTCCATCAGCCTCTGCTCATAAATCATGTGCCCTAAATCCTCTAATCATTTTTGTTGCCCTCCACTGGACACTCTCCAATTTGTTCACATCCTTTCTGTAGTGGGGGGGCCCAAAACTGGATGCAGTTCTCCAGATGTGGCTTCACCAGTGCTGAATAGAGCGGAATAATCACTTCCCTCGATCTGCTGGCAATGCTCCTACTAATGCAGCCCAATATGCGGTTAGCCTTCTTGGCAACAAGGGCACACTGTTGACTCATATCCAGCTTCTCGTCCGCTGTAATCCCCAGGTCCTTTTCTGCAGAACTGCTGCTTAGCCAGTCAATCCGCAGCCTGTAGCAATGCATGGGATTCTTCCCTCCTAAGTGTAGGAGTCTCCACTTGTCCTTGTTGAACCTCATCCGATTTCTTTTGGCCCAATCCTCCAATTTGTCTAGGTCACTCTGGACTCTATCCCTACCCTCCACCGTATACCTTTCCCCCCAGCTTAGTGTCATCCGAGAACTTGCTGAGGGTGCAATTCATCCCATCATCCAGATCATTAATGAAGATGTTGAACAAAACCAGCCCAAGGACCGACCCCTGGAGCACTCTGTCTGATACCAGCTGCCAACTAGACATTGAGCCGTTGATCACTGCCTGTTGAGCCCGATGATCTAGCCAGCTTTCTATCCACTTTATAGTCCATTCATCCAATCCATACTTCTTTAACTTGCTGGCAAGAATACTGTGGGAGACTGTGTCATATATGGCCAAGGTATATCCCATCCACCACTTTCCCCATATCCCCAGAGCCAGTTCCATTCATTCAGCAGGGAGTAGCGTTATTGATCCTATCCCCATTTTTCTTTCCTTTTGTTCTTTTCCCATTTCTAGTCCCCTCCCCTTTGTTACTATAATTGCACTGTTATGAGTATAGTTGTAATTCAATTTAAATATTAATCCATTCGAGGGTTACATCCTATCAACTAGGAACTGTTTGAGTTGCTTTGCAAAGGGGCAGCTGGAGCCGGGATTCCTTTAGGGCAGTGGTTCTCAAACTTTTGTACTGGTGACCACTTTCACACAGCAAGCCTCTGAGTATGATCCCCCTTATAAATTAAAAACACTTTTTTATATATATTTAACCCCATTATAAATGCTGGATGCAAAGCGGGGTTTGGGGTGGAGGCTGCTCATGACCCCCCCATGTAATAACCATGTGATCCCCTGAGGGGTCCCGACCCCCAGTTTGAGAACCCCTGGTTTAGGGCCTGATTATGCAAAGGCTGAGCAGCTTCTGAGAGGTGCTGAGCCCCTCAGCTGCCATGAGAGAGATTTACAATGAGGAGCCTGCCATGGGAGTTGAGTGCAATAGTGGTGTAGCCGTGTGGGTCCTAGGATATACGAGAGAGAAGTGGGTGAGGTAATATCTTTTATTGCACCAACTTGGCTGGCGAGAGAGACAAGCTCTGGAGCATACAGAGGACTCTTCTTCAGGCCAGCTGCTCAGGAGGTGCTCAGTTTTGTAGGATCTGGTGCGTAGGGCCTGATTTTCAGAGGTGCTGAGCATCCTGCAGCTCTCACTGAGTGACCGATGCTTTGCGGGATCAGGCCATTATTGTTAAGCCTTTCCCTTGGGTGCTGAAAGATATTTTTCCACGTGTGACGCTTAGAGGCTGCTTTTCTGTGTTTTTTTTTCGTGCAGGGATGAATAACAGCAGGGAACTCCCTGTATTCAAATCATGGGCAGAGCCAGCTCCATTTTCCTGTGTGCTGCACAAACTTCCCTGCCTTGTCTGTCACGTAGTGTAGTCCTGGCTCACGTGTTTCTCCGGGGGTGCCTTTGCAGAAATGGGGCGCAGTTTCCTTTAAGGAGCAGGCTTGCCCAGAGCAAGCCATGACTAGACAGATTATCCTGTCCGGGGTGACTGAGCTCCTCCTCCCGCTCCCACCCCCTGCAAAATCAGGCGGTTTGTGTAATCCCTGGAGCTCCGCCTCCCTCCACGTTGTTTTTCTGATTTATTGTGAAAGGTTGAACGCCGCAGAAGATGTTGCTTTGCCTTTTCTTGCCGCACCACACCCTCCTCCTTCAGCCCCCTCCCCATCTGTCTTCTTTCTTAATCAGCAACATGCAGAGGAGAGAGACCACAAGCAAAAAAGGAGCCTGGGAGATCGGACCAGTTTCTGTGCACTTTACTGTCTAAGGGGTTAGTGGTCGGGAATGATGCACAGCCCCGTGTCTGGGGGAGGGGGAAGGAGTGGAGATCACCTCCTCAAATGCATCCTCCCCCCCATGCTCATAAACCTTGCAGCGTAGTGTGAGGTACCGTCCTCTTCACTTGGGTGTCAAATAAAAGGTGCCCCCCCGCCCCCAATGTTAATACAGCTGGCACTGCACCCCATCATTATGTACCTTTCACTGGAGCCATTTATAACCAAACTGAGCGGAACCTCTTCCCTCCCGCAGAACAAGACGCCCTGCTGCGTGCAGGAAAATGCGCCAATTCCTTATCAGCGAAGATCGAAAGCACCGAGCGGACTCCCCCGCGATAATGCTTCCGGTATCA
This sequence comes from Chelonoidis abingdonii, assembly GCF_003597395.2. Lineage (NCBI taxonomy): Eukaryota > Metazoa > Chordata > Testudines > Testudinidae > Chelonoidis > Chelonoidis abingdonii. The sequence goes on from NC_133788.1 coordinate 14,639,630, forward strand.
CCCACAATCAAGCGTGCTCAGCACATACCCCCAAACTACGGTGTCCTGCACTAGGCCGGGTATTGGGGAGCACCGAATTATTAGAGGATCCGGATTGCACCAGCTTCTGAGCACCTGGTATCAGCTGCACCCAGCAGACCGTGAGAGGCGTCTGCCCTGTACTTTGTCTGCCCTTGATTGGAGGTAATTCATTTGGCTCAGAAATGAATGCAATGCGCCTACTGGATGCAGAGACCTCCCCTCCTGGAAACAGGCAGGGTTTGCTGTGCCCTGCAGTTTTCTGACCCTCGATAAAACGTTTCACTGGTTCATTGTGTTCGCAGTATATTAGGATTTTTGTTTCCTGATCCCATTGCAGGTTGTTATATTCGTCCTCCCCCCCTTTACACTCCATGACTTTGCGCCTCTCTATACCAGGAGCGTGGGAAGGAAAAACCCTCTCCCAGTGGCACACTGACGGAGCAGCAGCCATCAGGGTTCACCGGGGGTAACATGCCCTCCTCCCTCTCCAGTGCGTTGTTCATGGCTGCTGGGGAAACTCCAAGGGTGGCTGGCCCTTTAAAGAAGACGCCGTCGGAGGCAGACGGAGCAGGGTGCCCATGTGGAGTTGCTCCATGCCTTGTTGTTTTCCAAGCGGATTGGCTCGGGGCAGGATGACATATTTTAATAGGATGCAAACGCACTGCGGGGGGAGGACCAGGTGGAAAACCCGGCTACTGGATTATCCCTCCTCCTGCATCCCACAGAAAACTCACCTCCCTCCTTCATCCCCTTGCCATTAGACCTTAGACATCATTTAATACAAAATAATAAATTGGGATCATGGGTCTGTTTCTTTCTCTCTTGTGGGCAGAGTTTATCTGAAAGCAAGATGCATCCTTTCTCCCTAGGAATGGACAAAGTAAAAGAAACTGACACAGTGCGACTGAAAACAAGGCAGATGTCTTTGTCAAAATAAATGCTGCAGAGTGTCTTTTTTCCTCTGCAGAAACACCTGAAGTAGCCTTAATCTGTATCTGTACACAGTTGTGTACAATGAAACCTCCCTCCCTATGCTGCAGGGAGTAATCCTGTGTTGGCAACAAGGGGTGAATTAAATGGTCTAACAGGCCTTTTCCATCTCTATTTGGATACATAGTTTATTTAGCTTGTCCTGTATTATGTATTTCTAGGGACCTGGTGCTGTAAACTGAGCCATATAGGTTGTTCCCTGTCCTGGCATAGGCCATCTTGCAGAATCAGTAACTGCAACATTATCATGTTTATCTGTTTTTATGAAAGCTCTGTCATTTACATTGAGTTGTATGCACAATTAATAGAGGTATTTCGAAATAATTCATGACATCTGCAGAAAAATTAGCTGAGGTCGGAGTTCCAAGATCGGTTTGTGTTAATAAAATATCAGGTGACTGTTAAATCTGTATAAGCTATTTCAGGACTGGTAGTGCAGAGCACCCAAAAGTCCAGATGAAGTCCAGGGGAGCTGGAGGTATTTAACACCTTTGAAAAATCAGGTCCCAATAAATAATAACAGGCAAATTCGACTGCAAATTACATGTGAGCAATGATACTGCAGTAGCAGTGGGTTGGGAAAGAGAACAGAGAACAAAATGATCTAATTTTTTCCATCTATAATTATTATAATTCCATGAATGACCCTCCAAAATCAGACCAAACCAGTCTAATTTATGGGACAGTGTCTTTTTGGATTAAGCTGTAGATAGTTTTTAAACTCTCTCAAACAAGTCCAAGTTACAATAAAATTCCATGAAGATATTGTCTATCTATGCCAGTTTGAATGACAGATGGCATTTTAAATGTCTCATTCAAATACACACTAGCAAAAATAAATCTGTCACGAAAAGGAGAAATTAAAAATAAAATCCAACACATTTAAAAAGGATCCCAAATAAGAGCTTTGGCAGATCTCCCTCTGAGTAAAGAGGATTCACTCCAAACAGCAGTGATTAAACTCCACCCCTGCAGAATGGCATTGACGAGTTCCAGTCCAGTGACCTACAAAGATCCAGGCCGGGTTTTGTCTGCAGCTGTCTGTATAGTAGCTGAGGGCAGAGTTAGTCCTTTTTTCTGTTGTGTTTCTGTTACATACTCATCGCCATCTTGTTGCAAACCCTTTTCTTGTCTGGAAGATTCGCAGGGGATCGGGGTGGGGGGTGGTTCGATTCGGCATTTTTACTGGGGAGAAGGCAAGGAGAAGGAAACCCCCGGTTTTGTTTTTGTTTTTTTTAAAGTCTCCAGGATTTTGGATCCTCCAGTGAAAGGCAACCCAAGCGATGAGCATTGAGACACTTTTGGAAGCGGCCAGATTTCTGGAATGGCAAGCCCAGCAACAACAGAAAACACGTGGTAAGGTGGGGGGGGGGGAGACAGCATGCAAAATCGGAATTAGAGCTGTTTAAAGACACAGGACACCATTTTCCAAAAGCTGAAAAAATATATATATAGTCTTTTATTTTTGCAAGAAAGCAGCCTGATTTCCAGCCAGCCGTCGCCGCACTGTGTGTTACTTACTGTGGCTTAGGCGGGTGGAGGGTACACCTTGCTTTCAGAGCTGATTTGGTAAGAAAAAAAGCATGGTCTCAGGTACATTATGTTCTGAATTAAAATAAATTGAAGGGATGATTGCGAAGGGGCTTGGAGTTAAATCAGTCTCCCTTTAGCCTTTCCTGTCGCCTCTGAAGCAGGCATGTCTTCATTTTTGTTGAGAGTTGAACATTTAGTAGCGACGTGCTGACACATGCTTGTGGGCGATCGGAAAGCCCTGATTTTCGGGAGATTAACGTTGTGCCCCCCCGTTTCTCTCTCATTCATCTATAATGCAGAGACTATTATTCTTTGGAGTCTGCAAAATGCACTTTTTTTCCCCTTTGCTGAAATGGTGAAAACGATCGTGTTCAAAAAGTCAGAGCAATCGAAGCCTGTTTTATTTTTATATTTTTTTTGTTCAAAACCTAAAGTATTTTAATCATTATTATAGTGTGTCTGTGCTGGTGGGAGGGAGTAGTTATTCCCCAAAATGACCCGCAGCCTGCCTTCACAGAACCTGCCGGCAATTTGCTTTGCAGTTGAATTCGTACAATGGTCATTAATATATGTAACGTGTACAGTTGTTTTTTCCCCCCTTTGTGGGGAAAATCTCCTGTATTTTAGATCTTAGGGCGGTGGCAGTACTCCAGCAGAGGGGAGGCTGCTTTTGCATGATGAAATGACATAGAGCGTCATATGATACACTCCACCGTTCCGCCTCTCTCCTTTTCTTGCATGTTCTGCCTTCCTGGAAATTTGCAGAGGGGAACCTTGGGTTGTTCTCCCCCCCCCGCCGATGGGATGGGCGGGGAGATCCGTGCGCCCTTGATTCCGTCTGCGGGGAAGGATCTGGCCCAAGGCAAAGGCAGGGCTGTAGCTTTCCTCTCTCATTCGGAATGTAGCGTGTTGCTGCGTTCCAAACTAGTTAGTTTCATGGGGGGGAGGATGACGTGTCAAGCCCCGCCCTCTACCACGTGCGCCGGGGACGCTCCCTGTGGGCCTTCTGCTGGGTTGCTTCACAGCTGCACTTTCATTCTTACAACACAGCGTGTGGTTGGTTGGGGGAAGGGCTTCGCCAATCGGAGCTGCTGCGATCAGAAATGCAGGGTATTAAAGAATATTTCCACACACACACACTCCCGATCATCTGCTAATGAATGTTGGTGCAGTGCTTTGAAAATGTAAAGTGCAAAATATGTTTAGCAGCGCATCTCCTGATGCAGGAAGAGCCAGTTGTCACCCCAAGGAGTTTATAGTCTAAACTGGATAAAAATAGGGCAGCAAGGACTATACTTTGGTATTTTCCCTCCAGCTCATCTCTCTCGCCCCATCCCCCCAACCTCCCCATGTGATCTTCATCCTGCAGATAACAATGTGTGTATATGTTACAATGATTATTTAATTTCTTATATTGTGGTGGCATCCATGGTTCTTGGCGTGCCACACACACAAAGGCAGACCTGGTCCTGAAGTGCATCAGTCTGATCTACCAATTCCCACTTGCTTGCAGGGAGGCTCCTTCAGTGTTTTGATCAATTTTAATGATAGTTTTAAAATTATCATCCTGTCGCTGGTAATGATTTTATGTGTGAGTGTGTGTACAAGTACAGCACTTCCTTTGTGGGGATATTTTTGGCTGAGTGGGTGTGGAAATCTCATTCTGATTGAACGTTAGACCTGGGCCTAGATCATGACAAGCCTAGACAAAATTGAACTCGGGGCCTTGACTGGCATTCATAATAGTGGGTGCAGGAGGGTATGGGCAGGATGAGACCTCCTATATGAGGTAGTATAGGGTAGGGCAGCCCCACTTCCAACCTGTCATTTTTGATCACATGGTAGAATAGTTGTAGGTGCAGATGGTACTTGCTGCTTGGCAAGAATGCCACCTTTCCTGATGGATCTCTGTACTTGTTATTGACCTTAACCCAGACATAATTCACTTCGAGTGTAACCTTTTCAAAAGGAGAAGATCAAGTGTATGTGTGTGTGTGTGTATGCGTGCGCGCGCACATGTGTGTTTTTAGATTAGCAATGGGCTTTCAGTTAATTATTCTTGAAAATATTGCTGTAGAATTTTGGGATTCCCCGTTTTATCTATTCATTTTATGTACATGTTGTCAAGGCTGCTAGAGCTGTAATGCAGCATTAGCTTGGTGACACTACTGTACCTGCTGCAAAAGCAAGAAGGAACAGTTCTCTTTGTGTGTCATTGCTGTGGGATGGAGCTGAAAATCTATTGTTTCACTGATGAGTCATGCAGGAGATAGCGGTGGTTGTGAAGAAAGGCAGCTTGGAGACATGAAAGGGCAGACAGCTTTCTGGTTAACTAAGAAGGAAAAATAGTCAACCTGTGCTTGTAGATTAACATACCTTCTCCTCCTGAGCAAGTGCTCATGTCATTGCTGGGGCCTGAAAGTTGTACCTGCATCCTGGAGCAGTACAGCTTTAGGGTGAATTGAAAAATCCATGTGTACATTTAAGACAGTGATGGTTTACAGTCTCCATATTCAGACTTGCTGACTGGTTAGTGCTAATATTCCTAGTGGCATGACAAATGCATTCTAGAAGTAGAAGAGATTAAATGTGTGAGACATGGTGTCAGGCCGTGCCGTTCATTGCACGAACCACCTCTTGAGAAGATGGTTATTTTTCAGGCACCCAAAAATGTGCGAGCCCTACCTCAGAACAAGTAGAGGAATGGTCCCAGCTGTGGCTGGCAAGGTGAGCTCATCATGACACAGCAAATGAGGGTCACAAACACACAGGAGCAGGTGGCAGCAGCATGAGCGAGAAGGCACAGGAATGACTCAGGTCAGCCAGGCTTGTGCACAGCTTGCGAGCTGCGGGGGACTTTTGTTAAAAATAGACTTCATGGCAGAACTGAGTTTGAGGAGGGGCTTGAGCAAGGTGATGTGGCAAACCAAGCACAAATAAAAAATGGCCCTAGGTGTCTTCTTGAGTCTGTAAACCCTTCAGGGCAGGGATTGTCTCTTTTCTCCCATCTGCTTGTACAGCACTCAGCACAAATGCCCCAGATCCTGAGTGGGCTCTTTGGGTGCTACCATCATAGAAATACTGACTAGAAGTGCTGTGAGAGGTGGTCTCAACACTGGCAGAGTGGAGAGGGCATGTGGCAGGGGAGAGTCAGTGTGAAAGGAGACCAGGTCAGAGAAATGGGTAGTAATTGTCTGGTGAACAGCTTCAAAGGAGCAGCAAGTTGTACGGACTTGGTATATGGAGGAAACAGTTGAGCAACTCAAAAGGTTGGGGGGAGTGACATAGTTGAAGCGATGGGCAAGAAAACATATTTTGGGCAACCGCAAATCCATGGGGCTGACACTGGAAGGAGGAAGACCCTGGAAGAGTGTCTGCCAGTGCTGCTGGGGTTTGATGTTGCTCTAGCAAGGACACACTGGAATGTACTGGCCTTGTGGGAAAGCGAAGCAGGAAGCTGCTGGGGAGGCTTTGCTGTCTAGGGCAAACTCCAAACTCATAGACCATATTGCTCTCCCTCTCCATTCCATTGCCAGAGAAGGAGAAAACTTTTGGCCATGGCTCCTTATGCCTCCACCCAGCCATGGAACTGGATGGGAAGAAATCACTGCTCTCAGAGGTCCCTCTGCTACAGTTTCCTCTTTTTTTTTTGGCAAGACTTTCATGTTTCTAACATGGAACTGTTTGTTTGACAGAGCTAGCAGAGTAAAGATCAGTGTATCATTTGCTGTGCTGCTCTGGGGAGAGATCCAGCCACTAGTAAACACTTTATAGCGTGGACTGTCATTTTCTGTGCCTTTGTACAGCACTTGGCCCAAAGGGACAGCAACCTGTTGGTCTCCAGGCTCTTCCACAATATAAATGTTAAATGTAAAGGGGGAAGGAATTGTTTTGGGGAAGGAGGAGAAGATTAAAGTAAGGCTGAGCCTGTTTTTGGAGATCCCTGTAAATGTTAAGTGTGACGGTGGAGCTTTTCGCTTCAGTATTTGTTACCCAGGGTTCCATACTGTCTGTGACTACATACTGTGGGAGGTACATCTATTGATGTAGAGGTTTGCACAAGTCTTGTATTGAACCATGGAGCAATGTAAGAGCAATGCGTTAGAATGTTGATTCGCTGGTGAGGAGACAGTGTCTGGGATACAGTATATGCTGTCTCAGGAAATCTTCAGTTAAAACATGGGATGGGAACCCAGGAGATCTGAGTTCTGTACCTGGCTCTGTGACTTGTGCAATATGAGTGTCGGCAAATTACTTTACCTCTCTGTGCTTCGTGTGTGAAATGGGGCTGTCAGTGCTGATATGCCTCCCAAGGGTGTTGTGAAGCTTAATTCACTAATATTTGTCAATTGCCTTGAGGTCCCTGGGCAGAGGGTGCTAAAGGGCAGAGAATTACAAAGCAGTATTAGAGCACTTAATCCTTCTTTGACCCCAATACATAACACAAACTCGGGAGGAGCGATACCAACGGAGACAAATGTTAATACAGTGTGAAACATGTAGCTTTCACTTTGACACAAACTTACAAAGGCGCCACCCTTTCCCCCCCCCCCCCCACCGGTAGTGAGAGTGGAAGAGGCCAATGGACGGCCTACCGGGTGAGGCCTTTGGTTGAAGCACAAGGTGCCGATGCATTCAGCCAGTCCAGAAATCCAGATTGGCTGAACACTCTAGAGTTCTTTATAGCAGGAAGTGGAAGACTATTCAAAGGAGGCAGTGTGGCCAGTTTGATTTCTATCTAGGGCAGTGCACCCACCTGCAGAGGCTCGGTGACCTCCACCCATCTGGGCAGGCATGATGGATGGACTGGTCTTGACAGCGAGTCAGGGTTGAGGAGGAGAAGATCTGCTTGAAAACAGAGGAATCTGTAAGATCCAGTGAAGAGAGCAATGGTTATTCTGTTCGACTTGCTGAGCAGCTTCTGTCTCTAGCTGGTTTGTACTTTTTTTTTCCAGATTGACCCTGTTAGTGGATTGCAGCTTGAATGTTCTCAAACTTCAGGGATTATAGCAAGGAAGAATTACTGGGAAGGCTTCGTTTGCTAAACAGTAATGAAATCACATTCTTAAGGGAGTCAGCTGATCTCTGCAGAAGCGTGAAGGGGATCTCTATCCCTATATATTGCACTGAACAGTTGCTTAAGAGATCTCTGAAGCATCTAGAAAAGGCCTGTAGGATACCAGGCTTGATAGAATGAGCTATGTGGTCTGAGCTGAGATGGCAAGTCCTGTGTTTGTAGGACTGTCGTGTCACTGTCAAATCTAGTGCATAAAACATTGTCAGTTTCACAGCCGAAACAGAACTAGCTCCTTAGCATCATGTCTCTTCGGTTTAATTGTGTATCTCAGAAGGCTGGTTTCCCCTGATCACACATGTGGCTTCCAAATGTTTTGTAAAGCTGACTCAAGTATTTCCAAATATTTCATTTCCCCAGAAGTTACACTGATGCCTTTGCTCTTGGTCGTTCTGCATTTCCTATCAGACATACGTGGCTTTTTGTTGCTCTTCCATCCTTTCTGATGTGAAGAAAAAACTGAACCAGGTAGGGGATTGTTTACCTTAACTGGTGACCTAGATGATCATCTCCTTCAGTTCTCTAACGACCTATGTAAACTAGGACATTTACTGTGTTGTGGAATTGTGTTTATAACACAGTTTGGTCTTGCCTTTGTGGATGAGATAAAATCATGCCATTAGCCATGTTAACATTCCTCATCAAAACCAAACAATTTCTGACACAGTTGGGATACTGCCTTGTTGTTACCCAGTGCCCCAAAATGGTAAATATTTTTCTATACATGGGTTGTAAGGCCTTGTCTACTGTTCAAACTGTGTTTAAAAATGGTTCTTACTACAAAAGTGCTTGGATGCTATGATATTTTAATATGCCTAAGATACCTGCTAACACGGTTTCAAATAGCAGCATAAACAGGTCCTAAATATTTTATTAAATGGTATACAACAGCATGGTGTAGGTTAGGTAGGGACCTCTGGAGCGAACGCCAGTGCATAGAGGATGTAAAAGTTGTACCATGGTTAAAAGAGGTGCCAAGTTTTCAGCCTTTCCTAAAAGATGCACCAGGGTCTCCAAAAGATGGCACGAGTGGGAAACTGCCATCTCCGTTCAGCGTTGGAGCACAGACTCTGCAACACATACAAATATAATTTGTGGATTGTGTTTTAGGGGAGCTGTGCATATATTGCCTCTTTAAATGGACATTGTCCAGCAGTCCCTCATGAGTTGCCCACACACATGCTTCATAAGGTCTTTGCAACATGGAAATATCTGCTTCTTTACTAACATTTATTTTTTTTTCTTGATCTTTGTTACTGTAGTGTTGCTCTTAATTGCCAGTTGCATGCATGGGTTTGCTATTGTAGGGTTTCTCGAGATTGCTGCATGCCTAGTTTGCTGATGAGGAAATTGAAGCACCAAGAGATGAATGGCCCAATCTTAGAAGTGCTGAGCTCCCCTGTTCCCCATTGCAGGCACCCCCTGAAAATCAGTCTGTAAGTGACACGCCCAAGAGCACACTGCAAGTTGCTGGCAGACTAAGCACAGAACCCAGGTATTTTGATTCACAGTCTCCCACTCTAACCACTAGCCTTGCCAGCTACTTGATCGTTAGTCATGCTGCATGCAGCAGCTTGATTCTTTCCAGAGGTTAGACTCTGCTTCCCCAAAGAATATGGTGGAGGCTTTATTTTTTTCTTCCCTCAAAGACTTCCTGTTCAATTGCGTTGGTGCTCCACTGTGGTCAGAGAGGAGGCTTGAGCCATAATGGGTGGATGGCAAGTGGACATAGCTCTGTTGATGTAAACACTAGCTTGACTTTTATGAGTCTGCACAGGCCCGCTGAAACCACAGAATAAATTGACAGCAGGCTGGTTTCAGGAGAATAATTGCCTCTCATAACCCTGACCTATATTGTTACTTTACCGCTTGACTAAATAGCTGTTGTGTTCACCTTATTTTTTTTTTAAACTTTATGATGAATGCAAACCTAGTACATGCGTACAGATAATCAGGACAGGTGATCTGATGAGCAGAAGAGTATCTCTGCGTAGCTGGAATTTAAATCTTCTCTCAATCTGGTGCTGTCTTCACAATTCATTTGCGTTTGACACACTAAAAAGAAAGTATTTTGTATCATTGTCTAAGGAGATGGGGTTGGTTAGTGGGCTGAGCAGAAAAGAAAGGAAACCAGAAACTCCTGGCTTCTTCTCCTAGCTCTGCCACTGTCTCCTTTTGTGGCCTTGGGAAAGTCATTTAAATTCTACAGGTGAAATCCTGACCCCATAAAGGAAATGACATAACTTCCATTTGACTTCAGTGGTGTTTGTTTTCCAATCTGTAAAATGGGGGTGATAGCATTTATCTACCTCACAGGGATACTGTGCTGATAAATTTCCTACATTTTGGATCGCCCTTGAAGAGTATGAAAAATTATATATGTTCCTAGGGCCAGACTTTCTACTGGTATAATCGATGTAGCTTTGTTGAGTTCAACAGATCCGATGCTTAGTATTTTATACATGAGTGTTTGATGGATGCATATGCTGGGTTGCTATGAAAAATTCAGGGAAGGAAGGAAACCATCTGCCTCCAACCCTCCCCCACACATGCATAGCATTTTCATAACACTTTGTTCTTCGGGCTCTATAAATGTTTCAGACTTCTGTATAGTCTGAATCTTGCTGTTCAGGATTTGGGATTCCCCAGAACGAATTGCATGTAAGTGCCTGCATAATTCCATCAGGAACATGGGAATTGTCTTACCAGATCAGACAAGGAGTCCATCTAGTCCAATATCCCGGATTAAACAGTTGTCTGTACTAGCAGCTTCAGAAGAAGGTGTAAGAAATTTTGTAGTGGACAGTTAGCAACCACCTGCCCATAGGGGAAGTTTCTTCTTAACCGTTGGCGGAAGGTGGTTCGTTTATGCCCTGAGGGATAAAGGCTTAGAGTTCTTTGTGTTTTAAGGTGTTTTCATCCATATAATGTCTAATTTATATTATTTTTAATCTCACGGAACTCTTGGCCTCTCTGATATGATTTCAGTGAATTGCACAGGTTAAGTGTGTGTGTGTGTGCGCGCGCAAATTATGAGGGACTCCTGGACAATGTCCATTTAAAGAGCAAGAGGCTTTCCTTTGATAAGTTTTCAATTTGTTGCTTTTCAGTTCTGTTGAGAGTCCTGTGGTTTTTGTATTATGAAACAGAGTGAGTCGGCGTTCCCAATTTACTGTCTCTGGTCCATTTGTTAGTGTATGTACCTTTGCCACATCCCCTCTGATTTCTCTGTCTAAAATAAACAAGCCCAATCTCTCTTTGTACAGAAGTCTTTCCATTTCTCTCATATTCATCATTCATTTCTGAACCACCTCAATTTCTACTCTTTCCTTGCGGGGGTCAGGGGGAGGAGCAGGGTTGAACAGAGCATTCGAGGACAGGGGGACCCAGGGTTCATGTAATGGCACAAGAACATTGCAGAGCATGGGAGTGGGGTGAATAATGAGGACTTTTAACTGACTTAAAAATCTATGACTGTCCCGGTCAAAGTGGGGCAGCTGTCTCTTCTAATTCTTACTTATTCAGAAAGAGATCGTCTCAGTTTGGCTTCTGAATCCAAACGCTCTTGCATGATCATAGTCCTCTGCTTGTTAGGAAAGCTGCTATATTTCTTCTGATGTCCTGTGTTTATTTTTCCCTAATACAACATACAGGTCTCTACAAAACCAGAAATAACCTGTATGTGTTTCAGTGTTCGCATTAATCCTGGCACCACCGTAGAATCTCCTGGCTTGCTACCTCTCCCCGCTTTCTGCTTCCTGAATCTTCTTCATAAGACTAGCAGAATCTGTTTTAAAAAAAGCAAAATGTTTAGCTGAGGGCACCTGGGGAAAGCCTACAAAGTGGCGATAACCTCTTAGAAGGTGAGGGATGGACCTCCCATGTGTTAGCATAGTTGTGAGGTGCTCTGCATGTCACAAATGAAATCATGCTAGTAGCAGCTCTGTTTAAAGCTGCTAATGGGATTCTTGGTTTCCCTGGATTGTATGAGGAAGAAGTTCTGTGCATGTCTGAGAGTCCCTTTAGACCCATGTTATGGACTAACTAGAGAAGGCAATGTTTTGGGCTTTGTCTGTGCTAGGAGACTGCTGTTTAATGGGTATGAAACCCAAATTCCTACCGCTCCCAACACCCTTCAAATAGGATTGGAAAGTGTTTGAGTTGATCATCCATTACAGGATATCTAGGTTTTACCCCTTAGTTCATTCTTTCATCCAGCTATCCATCCAATTTGTTAGAAATGCCTCTCTGGAACTCTAGATAGCCTCTATAGTCTTTAAATACACCTCGAAGAATTCATAGGGCTCAGGGTTCAGAAGTCTCTCCCATCACTACACAACTAAAATCCTCTCTTGTCAACGGATTGCTACCCCATTCAAGCCACCCTTTTTGGAAAGCCTGGGAATAGATAGGTCTTACAGTTTTCCACAAAAGTCGGTAGGTCCAGGTTCTGACAGATCAAATGAGGAAAGAATTCTAGAGGCCGGGACCATCTCCTGAAAATATCCTGCTCTTAGCCATACAGCTTGAAGCGTACAAACAGGTTTGCGCACTGTTCCGGGTTAGCATTTTTTCTCTAAAAAATAACTCTGGCCTTGTTGGCCATGGAATCAGGGCCAGAAGCCTGCTTGCAACAATATGGCAGAATTTTTACTGTGATCTGGAGAGCGCTCTTGTCAACCTTGCCATAAGCAGAGCACACTAGGCTCTTATCAAGTCAGTTCCATGAGGAACAGGCAAGTTTTGAGCTTGCCTGAGCCGCTGATGAAAGATGCCACGGAGGTAAAGAGTTGCAGTGATGCTATTAATTGTGCCACAAGAGGACACAGCCCTGTTTTGCTAAGCAGATGCCTGGGCATACCACCTGGTGTGACACTTGTTCCCTCTTTGATCCTGTTTATTAGAAATGACTGGAAAAACCCTTGCGTGAAAATGAATATTGACGTTCTTGTGAACTTGGAGACAGTGTGAATGCTCGTTACACTATGGGGAGTCCTTGATATCAAAAAAGCTGTGAAGGCTGGCGACTCCAATGCTTGTGTGCTGTCCTTTGATAAGTAGATGTCTTTACATTCTTAGCTGCTTCTCATTTGCAAATATTAGAGTGGAAATTTCAGAAGTACTCCATGTGCTCCCATTGACTTCAGTGAGAGTAGAATTAGTCCAGTGCTAACTACTTTAGAAAATCCCACTCATGCAGCCTTTTGACCAGTAAGCTGTGGTGTACTGTGCTTCTGTTGTTAGAATCTAATAAAACTGGTATTGCATGCTTTGTAGTTAGTGTTGCGTAAAATAGTGCCAAACAAATATACCATTTAAAGAGACAGATGGTTAACGCACAGTTACAATGCTGCCATTATGACTCAGTGTGACTTTGGGTAAGCCACTTAACCAGCCTGTGGCTTACCTTCCAGAATCTCTAAAACTGAAATGTTAATTCACCCACCTGCCAGAAGCATCGTGAGGCTTACTTCATCTACGTCTTTGAGATCCTTGGCTGGAAGTTGTGAGAGATGTGCTAAGTAATTTCTTGTTTTCTTTTGAAATATGTTTTATTAAAGTAAGCACAGATTTACAGTTAACATTTGACCTGCATATTTAAATAGCTCATAGTTCCATTGGGTTTCTGCAGGCTTTCGGACAGATCTCAAGCCAGCCCAATTTGCAATTCACAGTCCCTCATGTGAGTGTTTGTTTAGAGAACATGGGATTGGATTCCATGAACAGTCCCTTCTTCCTGTGGGGTCTTGCATGGAAGCCATTCAGCTGACAAATAGCTTCTTATAAGAATAAACTGGTTTTCTGGGTATTCCTTCAAAAAAAGCAGCTGATGCCCAATAGAAAAAAAAATTAAATAAACATCCTATTTACAAACAACTCTGGTGATTATACTCCTAAGGGCCCATCATATGATGCAGTGAAGTCAGTTGTGGTTGTTCTGTCTGCTGAAGCCATCATAGTTCTGCATTTTCGCATCTGGACTCTATATCTTTGTACCTTCTGCCGATTTCAGACTGTCAGACCCTTAGCATGCGCCAGGGAAAGGGGCTCAGTTAGTATACACTGTTACCTTTTGAAGGCAGTGGCGTTAGAGCTTTTGTATAAATTGTGTCGTGATGACTAACAAAAGGGGAAAAATAAACCCCGGTCTTTCCTTTGACTGTTTTCCTCTGAGTGTTTTTTCTCTTGGCAAGTAGACGCTATCGTGTACATAACACAAAGAACACTACACCCCACGCCAAAATGGGAGCATAATATACAAACCTCTATATCTGCTGCATTGGGAAACTGCCAGCATTGGAGACCTGATGGAACAAGGGCCCTGAACCTTTCTGAGTCCACGCACAGATCAACAGAAACCATTTTGAGAGACAAAGGCCCGCACGTGTAAGTGTACTTATGGTTGAGTTTTCTCTTGTCATCCAGAAGCCAGGTGTGATGTTGTAACTTGAGTTCCTTCCAACTGTGCCTGATCAGTAACCTCACATGTTATCTGTGGGCCAGAAACATCTCATTTGTCCAAGCCTCTTGTGTTAGACACCCCTGCTAAGCTTAAATGGCACCTCTTTATTATTTGAAGACCAGCTTTGGCACTGTTACTCTGGGAGTCCACATAACACCACTCTGAGGGTCTTATTTAGAACTTTACCCTCCCAGCTGGGGTCAGAGCTCCCTTAGCAGAGTCCTTGGGAGAATAAAGTGAAACAATTTTCCCATTACCTGTGTTGAATTGAGTTCCCACCCCATCCCCATCCTTGATTTTTAATTTAAGGGCCCTATATCCAGTCAGGAATGTGATTCTATGCCAGCTGACTGTGTGCATCTTAAAACTCTAGAAACTGGAGCTAGAAGTTTCCTAGCACTTTATCTGGTCTCTTTTGAGATGTCAAATCCTTTGAAACGTTCTGTTTTTTCCCCCTCTCAGAACTGCATAAGGACAACTAGATCCAGCCGTTGACCAACGGGACTTGAATTAGGGTTTCAGGAGCAGATTGGTGATTGTGGTGAGGGGAAGTATGCACTGCCCAGTAAGCTGTCCATCCCCCATAAAATATGGTAAAGTACGTGTGCCCCTTCTTCTCACTTAGCGGCTTATAGGATCTTGCAGTCATTTCCTTCTCGGTTCATTTAGGTTGGGTTATGAGTGTTGCTTAGTTTTCTGAAAGAGTTTCAGATAAGCATGTCATAGTGAAACCTCCAATAGCCTCTCTTAGTTGATGCTGCAGAAGGCCTTTCTGCATAAAGTCTTATTTGATCTGCTTAAACAGATATGCTCATATTTCTTCTGAGTGGGGAAACAGGGAATCAAACTTTTTGGCGGTAGTAGTGCCTAGTGACTAATCTTCTGCACCTGAATTGCTAATAGCAAATATTACCTCAGTGTTAGAAAGGATGACTTTGTGGGGTGGGCATCAGCTAGGCAGACCTACCCTTCCTAGAACCACAAATTCAAATCCCAGCAGGTTTGACTTCATCCTTTAGAGTGTGGTGTTGTCTGAGCACAGGACTGGGAGCCAGGATCTCGAGTTCTAATCCTTGCTCTGCTGCCGGCTCCCTCCAGGGCTTTGGGCAAGTGGCTTATCGTTGGCTGCCTTTCCCACAGCCGAAGCAGCATTGACTCCCACTTGGAAATCCTCTGGGGTTCAGCTGCTGTGGTGGAAAATAGCTGCTTCCTGGCTCTGTCCCTTTCTGTTCCCCAGAAATACACCACAGAGCTTCAGCAAAAGGGTTTCTGCAGGGCTCCAGGGTGGGAGATATCATGGATTGGTAATAAACCGAAGCCCTGTCTCTTCTGCACTGACATTAAAGATACGAAGGTATATTCCTAAGTGTAGTAATTTGTCTTGGGTCCTTTTTGCCAGTATTTCAGCTTTCTACCACTTCGGCAGAAAGTGTCACACTCCAGAGGTGGATGCATTTCAGTGGCACTGTACGTACAAACAACTAGTGAAACATTTTACCATCATTTGTGATGAAAGACCATCTTGGAAATACTGAGATTTTGATTGTGATTTATCTTCACTTGAATAATACAGTATCAGTAGCCCCATCTCCATATGGCATGAGGACAAGGCATCTTGCTAGCACCCTGGAATTTGAATGAAGTACTTCGATCAGCAACAGTTGGGGAAACACTGATGGAGGAGAAACAGCTGGCACTTTTCCTGTGGGCACATTTTTGTTATGTTAATGAAAGCCCAGCCCCACACTGGAGATATCTGTCAAACCACATCATACTAGAAAGATGTTGATGGCTATAGATGGCTATTAGCCAGGATGGGTAAGGAATGATGTCCCTAGCCTCTGTTGGTCAGAAGATGGAGATGGATGGCAGGAGAGAGATCACTTGATCATTGCCTGTTAGGTTCACTCCCTCTGGGGCACCTGACATTGACCACTGTCAGTAGACAGATACTGGGCTAGATGGACCTTTGTTCTGACCCGGTACAGCCGTTCTTATATTCTTATGTTAAATTGGAGAGGGTTCAGAGAAGAGCCACAAGAATGATTAAAGAATTAGAAAATATGCCTTAGAGTGATATACTCAAGGAGCTCAATCTATTTAGCTGTTTGATAATGGGCTGTTCAGTCTAGCAGAAAAAGGTAAAACATGATCAAGTAGCTAGAAGTTGAAGCTAGACAAACTGGAAATAGGAAAGAAGGCGTAAATTTTTAACAGTGAGAGTTACATTGGAACAGTTGGACCAGGGTCATGGTGTATTCTCTATCACTAACCATTTTTAAATCAAGAGTGGATATTTTTTTCTAAAACGTATGCTCTAGAAATTATTTTGGGGAAGTTTATGGCTTGTATTATACCAGAGGTCAGTCTAGATCACAATGGTTCCTTTTGGTCTTGGAATCTGTGAATCTGTGACCACAGAGACAAAAGATAGAGGATAGAGAGCAGATGAGGGGAAGGCGTTAACATCTCTTATAGAGGGAGGAGTGAACAGTGCGAGCCCCAGAGTCAAGAGAGTATTATAAATAAATCATAACCCCTGGTATTTGAGGTGTGCATAAAGCGAGGCAGATGCCAAGTGCGGCTGGTCAGCACTCTCTCATGCTATGCATGTTCCGGATGAGCTAGTGCCAAGTGCACGTGTGTTGTGTGTGGAGAAAGTAGTTTGTGAGGATTGTGCCTGTATGTCATAATTCTGCATAAAAACGGTCACAGGTGAAAGGCCATAGGAACTTTTAAAGGCAAATAGACACATAAGGTATGTAGTTTTATCCCCATGTGTCTTACTCCTGTCCCTTGCTTCTTTGAAAGTCCTTTCCATTCAAACCAGTGCCTGCAGCCAAGACCAGATTTAGTAGTGTTTTGCTCTGGTACAATGAAGGATTATTTTTTGAGACAGCATCCTCCTCAATCTCTCATTGCTCACAAATTCCTCCTCCTCCTCCCTCCCCAAAAAAATCAACCCTCCATCAGCTTTACAGCATCAATCTTATGTTCGATGTGGTACGTTCCTGAAACTGGGATGCTCTTCTTCCCACACGAATCAGGCTCTTCAGTGCCTAGGGTGGAGGTTTTGAGGATCCTAAGAGCTGCCTCTGTGAAATCAGGTGACAATATCCTGCCTTTCCTAGGGTGGATGGACTTGACCGTCTAATAATACTTAGCTCCTATTTCATCTATCGGTTTCAAAATGCTTTAAAGAGGAAGATAAATATCATGTTACTGATGGGAAAACAGAGGTGGAATGATTTTGGCCAATGCCACACAGCAGGTTGAAGGTAGAGCCAGATATAGAATCTAGGTTTCTTGATTCCCACTTCAGTGGAGAATAAAGGGGTGAATGGTTGGGGTCAGGCCAGGTCGGAAAATGACTCAACCTTCTTGGGCGTGGGTTGGGTCAGGCGGGCTCAAGTCCAGGTTAGGCTTAAAAACTAGGCCCGAGCAGAGCTCTAGTCCGGTGCCTTATTCACCATAATAGGTCCTGACTTAATAGACTCTCATTACTATGGTCCTTATACATTTGAGAGATGGGTGTTGAACTATCAACTGGAGAAGAAGGTAAAATACAGCTAAACAGACGTTTATTCAGTAGAGATGGGAGGGAGCAGTTGGGGTTGGGTTTTGTCATTTTTATCTGAACTGCCGAAGCTCAGGAATGCATACTTCATTCCATCTCCTATTCACACCTGAATCCAGGCCCACACATGTGCCCAGCTGTTATCTACCTTTGTGTCAGCAGGGAACCATTTCTTGAGGGAGGGATTGGCTCCACCATCACGCACCATGCATGTTCTTGTCATCGGTTTCTCATCTTCTCAGCCCCTCTCTCCGCAATCTGCAAAAGTAGAAAATAGTCTTCACACTTGCAATAGTAGTTATATGTAATGGCCTTGTCCTGCCATTTTCCAAACACGACTAACAGTGGTCTCAGTAGATTATAGGAATGAGGACGTGAGCTGCATCATGAGTATTATTTTATTTTACAATGGTAAACCAAAAGTATTGTGTTGCTTTTGAAGTCTAAGACCCTAATGTGAAAAAACCAGCTTCCTCCCCACCCCTTTGTCAAAGTCTGTCCTCTTTTCCTATTCCCAACCAGGGGACTCCCACCAGAAAGATCAAATCAAAGCATGTATTCATTTCAGAACTCAGTTGTTTGTAGCTACAGTGTCCTGCCCAAACATTTATAAGCAAACTTTAGCTCGATGGCATTGTCCTCCATACAGCTGCTTATTGCTTCAGTCCACTTGCGATGCTGGGATAGGTGATGTTTGCTGTAACATAAGATGCTTATGTTAGTGCTGCACTAAAACATGAAATGACCAAAATGCACCGATAGAGATGGTCTTTAAAAGCTGAGCTAAGATCCATTTCTAGCACAACTTAACAGGATTTATTTGTTCAGTTTTCCTCAGTCCTACCCCATGAAGCAACCAAACTGCCAGGAAAGGAATCCTGTGTTTAATAAACAGTTAATGTACTTGTTATTCAGTATACACTACTAACATTTTTATGGAGGGGCCTGTTTAGTTAAGCAGCCAACCCACATTAACATCCAATGGGGTTTTATCTTTAAATATCTAGCCCTAATTCCCTTAAATTCTTTTGGAAATTCCAGCCAATAGGCACGTATATAGACAAAAATTACATGATTCAGAGGTAGAGGAAAAAGAATTAAACACCTGGGGACCGATTCCCCAACCCATTTAAACTGGTGTCAATTGGGAGTAAGTACACTGAATCACACTGGTGTAAAACCGGCGTGCAATCAGTCAGAGCTTCTGTGTGGCACATACAAGTTAATAGAGTAATTTTCGAGCGTTCCCAGCTACCTGAAATATTAGATGGTTCAGATATACACTGAAATGTGTCAGTATGTTGGACATGCTTCTCTTCGCATTGACTGCAGTGAAGTTCTGATGTACGCCAAGGGAATTAGGCCCAATGCATAACTAACTGCATATAGAGTTATGGAATGTTCTCTCTCAATATTCCAGCATAAGAAGACTGATTTGGCAAAGGCAGGCACTCTGTACACCTGATTTATGAATGCTGACGGTCTGTCCAGTTAGGAACACTAATAACAGCAGGGATCCTTCAAATTGTAGTCTTGCAAAATGCGTTTTCTTAAAAGGCCGCATGCAGCCTGCTCCTTCAGTGAACTTCTGCATTCTTGACAGTGGCTGCTCCTGACTGGTGGTAGCAGGAGGCCTGGGTAGCTGTCTGCAGAACTAGTGCTTGTAATTGCAGCTTGAGAAAATGTCCAGGCCAGTTGAAGGGGAGGCGTTAGATTTAAACCCAGCAGATTGTTAGATAACAGAGTTAGAGTCCCTGCCGCTGTGTGCTTTGAACCAGTTAGGCTTTAGTACTAGTCCACTGGTCAGAGAATGTTGGCGCTGCTTCCTGTATCCTCATGTGACATGATTTGCTGTCTCTTCTGTTTCTGTTGCTGCTAGCGCTGCCGTCCTCCTCCTTTATTATGTGCAGCCACTGTAGTTGGGTTGGCAGCTGAACTAAAATCCTCAGCCCGAGGGACTGAAATCTATTCACAGAACACAGGCAGATTGTGCGGTGGTAGTGAAAGTTTCCCTATTCCAGTGTGCCTCCTTTGTGACCTAGAGTGACCCCTGGGGATCACAGGGGGGTTCCGCTTTCCTAGTCCACTCAGACCTTGTTCTCTTTGCTGAGAATGTCAAAAGCGGGTCACAGTTACGAGGGTGAATTTTGGGATGTTGACCCCGTTCAGCAATCCGTGTGGGCCAGAAATACTGGTGACTTGTACATGAATGTCACAGACATCACGTGTGTCCTACATGTTGGATTTGTTTGAGATCATGTACTGGCTTGTAGGTGAACTAATATGAAAGTGGCCCTTTATGTGTGTATAGACTGTAAATATCTGATATATAGTAAGCCATTTGCTTCTATATCGGGGCACATGAAGCAGATGGAAAAAACTTGCTTGAGACCACCCAAGTTATGTCATGCAGACTACTAAAAAGCTCTTAGATGGACTTAAAATCATAGAATCATAGAAATGTAGGGCTGGAAGGGAGTTCAAGAGGTCATCTAGTCTCACACTGACGCAGACAAGTGTTTGTCTGACCTGTTGTTAAAAATCTCCAATGATGGGGTATCCACAACCTCCCTAGGTAACCAGTGCTTAACTCTCCTTAAAGTTAGTAAGTTTTCCTAATATCTAACCTGAATCTCCCTTGCTGCAAACCAAGCTGATTGCTTCTTCTCCTACCCTCTGTGGACATGGAGAATGATTGTTCACCAAGTTCTTTATAACAATGTTTTACATATTTGAAGACTGTTATCTCTAAACTAAACATGCCTATTTCTTTCAACCTTTCCTCACAGGTCATGTTCTCTAAGTCTCTCTTATCATTTTTGTTGCTCTCTTCTGGATTTTTTCCAATTTGCTCACCGCTTTCTTAAAGTGTGGTATCCAGAGCTGGACACAATACCCCAGCTGAGGCCTCCCCAGTTAGGCACAGGTATAAAACCGAGAAGGAAGTCTGTTCCCTGTGGTTTGATGCATCTACAAGCACTGTTTCCATCCCATGGAATCTGCTTCCCAGAGGTATATTGGGTGTAATTAAGAGAGGTGTCTTAGGCACAATTTTCCCTTTTGCATTTTCAGGACCAGATGCCAGTTCAGGTCCTTTGTGTTTGTAAACAACTCGGGTCATTGATCTACTGGTGTCAGATTTGGGCTACAACATCCTTGAAATGAATCCTGTAGCACAGGGGAGCCCAGCATTTGTGATGCCGAAGGCCTGATGGGCAGCTTGTCGGGAGCCTGAGTGAGGGCTGTACCTGCTTTGCAGATGTATTTACATAAATATTTCTGAGCAGGAGTACATGCCTGTAACCTTGCTTTCCTGAACTCGTATCTTCCTGGATGAATTAAATTTGCTCATTGTATGATTTTCACTAACAACACTGATCTATACATTGATTAGCATTGTCCTCACTTTGGGGTCACAGCACAGGGGCAGCTGCAAGCCACATTCTGGGTCTTACACTATTTTTATCCCGACTTAAATACCAGGAGCCAGGACAGACATTCATTCATCATTGACTTCAGTTGAGTTATCCCAGGAATGAATTTGGTTTCAGGATTTACCAGCCCTAACCAGACTTGCAGTAAGTCCAGGAGTTTCTGTTTATCAGACCAGTATTTAACTTCTTACAACTAGTTAGAGGTTCTCCTTCCATCCATCACAGGCAGTAAAAACTGGCACCAGTGTAGCGCTGGTGAAATACTCCTTGTCTCTGTGAGCACAAGTGCCCAGCAGCTCTGATGCTGGAATACCTGCTCAAACAATTAGTCATCAGGTCACCTGGATCGAATTTCCTCTTGCATTCTGTGCCAGGGCCATCCTATTGGTTCTGGCTGCAAACCAGACAGCAAATTGGAGCCAAAGAATTGCACACAAAAGGGCTTTTATTTATTCGTTCTTAATGTTGCTTGGTTTAAGTGAATCAGTCTGAAATGGGTGGTAACTCAGGTTTAAAACCATTTACATCAGTGGATTTCTGCTGATGGGGTTTTGCCCTTACATCTTCCTTTTTTAAAAAACATGTCGATAATGTTATTTTCCCAATATCGCTTATATTAGAGGAGGCCAGAGTCAAGGTTGGCACCCCGAGCCAAACACCCCCTTGCTTTGAGGACATCCAGATCCCAACTTCATCACCTTGCTCTCCGTTAACAGGCTGAATCCAAATGCTGTGTACGAATGTTCTGTGACCTTAGGAGAGTCCAGATCACGTGTGAAACGCCTTCCAAGCCGTGGAGTTTCACATGCTTTCCAGCCAAAGTGCCCCCATCTCACTGAAAGGGATGGAAACCTAGTCCTAGGTTTTGAGCATGATCCAAAGGCTGCCTTCAGTTTTTCTAGACCAGTGGTTCTCAAAGTTTTCTACTGATGATGGCTTTCATACAGCAAACCTCTGAGTGCAACCCCCTTATACATTAAAACCACTTTTTTATATTTAGCACTATTATAAATGGTGGAGGCGAAGCAAGGTTTGGGGTGGAGGCTGACAGCTTGTGACTCCCCACGTAATAACCTTGCTACCCCCAGAGGGGTCATGCTCCCCAGTTTGAGAACTCCTGCTCCAGATGCTGGGGTCTACTGAACCACCAAGTCCTTGGGCCAGGCTGTGGTCCGATTGGGTTTATGCTTTGCTTATAATGCTGCTGAGAAATGAACCAGGATTCTCAACATTTGTAGGCAGCAGCTGTAATAGAGGAGTAAAAGAGAGGCTTCTTTCTCTCCTCTGCCTCAGCCAGTAGGAACCAGGCTGAGCTGCTCTCAGCTGGAATTTGCTCTTTGCATATTTTACACTTCCTGCTGCAGATACTCTTCCTGCTGAATTTTGTATCCCCTCCCTGACATGCACTGGGCCAAAGTCTGCTTTCTGTCTCTCTATGGCAAACCTGGTTGATTCTAAGGAGGTCTGTGCCAGTTTATCTGAGCGCAGAATTGGGCCTGAATACTTTTCTGTGAGTGGGTTGGTGGGAGGAAATATCCTGTATCATGTCAGACAGCGAGCATGCATGTTGGAATGGGACAAGCGTTCTTTCAGAATCTGGAAGAACATTGTATTCCCCCACCTCCTTCCCCACTTGCCCCACAAAGCAACTTAACTAATGCAAAAAGCTTTTGTTTTTAACGGAGGAAAACGGCCATTAAGTGGAGCTGAGCTTTCAGCTGTGTATATGTGAAAAGGATTATTTAGCTGTGTGTGTTGGAAGATTGCTTGGTTTGGGGTTTTTGTTTTTTTTTGTTTTGTTTAACTTTTATTTAGTTATTCCCTAAGGGGAATAGTTTTATCACTGGTGTTTGTTTCTCTCTGTACAAAAGGGAAACCCCCTATTAAATGTAGGTTGATGTGGGTTTCTGTTTGTTTGTTTAATTTGACTGCTCTCCCCGCATACGGTGCTGGCCAATGTACTGTGGGGATGGGAGTCATCAAAGGACCAGGTGGACAATAGAGGAATTGCATTACATTTTAAGTAAAGCAAGTGATGTGATGTATAGATTTTTATGGTGTCTGGTGTTGTCAAAACGCATGGCCACATGCATCTCAGAGTTAAGTTAACGGGCCGACTATAATGCACAATGGCAAAGAAATGTAGTTAATGAGCCTTACTCTCTTCTCCGAACAGTTCCACATCAGTCTGTGGGTTTCAGTTGGATTCCTCCTCACTGAGGGCTTTATGCAGCTCCCATTGAAGTCAGTGGCCAACCTGCCACTGACTTCAGTGTTGCTGGATCACACCCTCACACCGCTGTAAATCAGAAGGTTCTCCAGCCCAACAAATCCATTCTGTCCTGACCTCACCTCAGGGAGACCAATTTGAACCACATGCCCACTGTTGATATAACTCAGCCTTTGAATGTGCTGGATCACATCTGTGTGAATTCGAAGAGAGGCATGCCTGAGTCTGTAGGGTTTGCCAGTCTCTCACATACAGGATGTCCTTAGGGAGATGGGGCTGCAATGATTTTTTATGCTAGATGCCCTCATTGTCTCTGCTGTTTTTGGGCCTGATTCTGCACCCATTGAAATCCATAGGAGTTTTGTTATTGCAGGATGGGGGCCTTTTAGAGACATTCAGCAGCCCCTTTGCCTGTTTATAAATGAAAAAGGAAGAATTGGCCAGATGTGCTGTGGATTGAATTCTGCCTCAGTAAATTAAGCTACACAATTTCTTTCTAGAAGAATATAGGCATACAGAGCTTGGAGGATAAACATACCGGGAAAAGGGTTCTCTAGAAATGCACTGTTTTGAGAGCTCAGTGCAAAGGGCCTACTTAAAATTGTGTGATAATATAGGGAGGCAAGGACCAGGGCTTCCTTTTTCTTAAGTTTCCTTGTTTTGTTTTTTTCTAATGATGAAATGTTAAGAACAAGCTTCTGGGAGGCATGGGGTTAAAATAAATGCACTTCTTGTTTATTAACGCCAAGACTCCAGATTTGTAACCAGAGTTCAGAGGTATTTAGAGCTGAGGTTTTGCTTTGGACCTGTCTCTAGTTCAGGGTATAAGATAATAGCTATGGGGGCCAAAAGGGTATTCCTTGTCCCAGTCAATATATACGTTATTGCACAACTAGCTAGGCCTGTTGTGAAAGGGTTTTATCATCCTCTGAAGAACCAGGGATAAGGCCAGTTTGCACGCATGTGTGTGTGTGAGTGAGTGAAATTTTGGGAGGGGGACTTGGGCCAGGACATCCGCAGTCCCACTGCTTGAGACAGTAGGAGAAGGATTATCTGGCAGTATGTCTCTTTTAAGAAAATAAGAACAGCCAGACTGGGTTAGACCAAACAAAAGTCCATCTAGCCCAGTATCCTGTCTTCCGACAGTGGCCAATGCCAGGTGCCGCAGAGGCAATGAACAGAACAGGGAATCATCCAGTGATCCATCCCCTGTCGCCCATTCCCAGCTGCTGGCAAACAGAGGCTAGGGATAGCATCCCTGCCCATCTTGGCTAATAGCCATTGATGGACCTGTCCTCCATGAATTTATCTAGTTCATTTTTGAACGCTGTTTCTGCCAGAACGCCTGGTCTCACTGCTGCTGGGGAGAGCAGGCTGGTTGATTTGTTGTTGAATGTGCAGGACCTTAAAAACTGAGGGTTAACAAGCAGTCCCTTCAGTTTCTTGTGCTGAAGGTCTGGTTGTGAAGGCAGCTTATGTTGTATTTTAATAATCTATGCTTGAATAAAGGGAAAATATAGGGAGAGAGCAGCATGATCCAATGACTGGATTGGAGGACTGGGAATCAACAGACCTAACCTCAATTCCTCACTCTGCACTGACATACTGCATGGCCCTGGGCAAGCCATTTCATGTCCCTGGGCCTCAGTTTCCCCATCAGGAAAAGCAGGTGAGGGGGGATACTGATACTTACCAATTTTGTAGGGAGACCTAAAGATGGAAAATACGGTGTCAGAGGAAAGTGCTTCACTGTTGGTGCTTTTTGTTTCTTTTACAGAAGAAAATGAAAAGCACGAAAAGCTCCGCCTAGAAAGAGAACAGGAGCAGAAGAAGGCCAGCGTACAAAAGGTTAACAATGCCTTTCACCCGGAAGAGCCAAGGAATGAAATCCCAGCAGTGCCCGTCTCTCCCCCTGCACCAGCTCCTCCTCCTCCTCTGCCACCACCCCTAGCACCCCCCATATCAGTCATTCCCATCCCCGTGGTCACTAGCTCACCTCAGCACGCAGCCCAAACCACTCCGCTCATACAACATCACCAGCCTCTCATAAGCACTGCCAGCATCAGCAAAGAAGTGTCATCTATTGCACCTGTTATACAGAGACCATCCGGCCCACTTCTTCCAGACGTCAAGGCTGCTACGCCCTCTTCAGGTAGCCCCAAGCAGTTACCGCAGTATGCAGCTCCAGTACTGGCCATCTCTCAGCATCATGTGGTTCAGCAGCCAGTACAGCCCCAGCCTCAACCACATCAACCTCTGCAGCAGCACCAGGCACCGCCTCAGCAGCTCAATGCTCTTAAGCTGGCCCCGGCAGAAGATGCCAAACCAAATGAGCAGAAGAAGAGACCTGGAGGGTGAGTCCCCAGAAACTTATAAACCGTTGTACAAATACGTCATGTTGCCGCTATGTAGGATCTTTGGAGAGCTTGTGAGGGAAAGGAAATGGAGGAGGAGTGGGGGAATGGGATCTCTGAATACTGCATCAAACTCGAGACATCGCTGCTTTGTGGAGGGTTCTCTGACCCTGTCCTCAGTCAGATCACAACCATGCAGACTCCATGAGCATTTGAATACATTCATTGGTGGTGGGATTTTACCTTGGCTTTCTCTGACCAGAGCACAGGTTTTTATCTGACCCTACACTGAATTATAAAACAGTTCTAGACCACCTTTCTGATCTGGAACAGTGCCCAGGCAAAAAACCCGTCCCTGATGGCCAGGGAAACCATGCAGGGACCCCTTAGCAACAACTCTGTTTAAACATGTCATTACAGTATCCCAGAGCAGACATCATCATAATTATTTCTTTGTGCAATGATCATTTTAAATTCTAAATTAAATGAAAGGTGAGCACACGGGCACTGCTTCACAGAGAAGGAATGCCCTGGCTCTGATGTGCAGAAAGTAACAGAGCAAACATGCTCACGTTTAACTCTGGTGGATGAGGTCTTTGTGGTTGTTATCTCAGTTCAAGAATTAAAGGAGAACCTTCCTGAGACCAAATTATACCTAACCAGTAACTAAAGTCCCCGCTTTAAGCAGGTAACAGGTACAGCAGAGGTGAAGGCTCTGCACGCTGCTCCTACGCTGTCCTACAAATATGTCTCAGTCCTGGCCTGGAGAGATCACCTTTAGGGGTAGGGACGGCATTCAGTCCCTATTGTCCATTCAGCCTTCCATGCCTCTGCTGAAAACAAGGATGCCAGATGTGATGCTGGCCCTTTTGGTGTGCATGGCTATTCACCAAGAACTAGGTTGTACCAGGCAATGAAAAGTGGCATTGTCTTTTGCTCATTACCGAACTGAGCTGGATTTGTACCTCTGGTCAAGAGGTTCAAAGCTCCATAGTCCATTGTTTATCTCCTGTGCTCTCCAGGCCCCTCTGCATTAGTTCTCGGCATTGCTCTGATATGACTGGCAAAACAACAAGAATGGAGGGCTGTGAATTCTGCTCATTTGTGGAGAGAGGGGGCCTGGCATTGCTGAACAGTATCCTCCATCCCTGGGCTGACTGAGGTGTGATATTGACTCTCTGCCAAGGGGGAATCTCATCTTGTTCGCCTCAGCCAAAGGACAATGGCTGAGAGCAGGGGAGGGTTATAAGGTGTAAGAGAAGATTAAAGAATCCATAGTGTCTTTGGGGGATGCAGAGTTTTCTGTCCTCTACCTGCTTTCCTGGGAACAGGGATAGAAAAGAGTCTAAACGGGAAGCTGTGAAGAGGATGGCAGTTTTTCTCCTCAAAATATGATTATAATTCCAGCTAGAAAGGTTATGATCTTCACCGCTTGATTATCAAAAATGCCAGTTGCTACCAGGATTGCTTGTGAAAAAGAGGTTGCTTGTACAGATGACTAGATAGACACGTAACTGGCCCTTTGTGTTCATGCAAGTCCATGGTCTATGCAATTCCAGTGATTACGCGTCCTTAATAAGTGAGCAGTTAGGTGCCTGATTTTGGGAACAGGCCCTAAGTGTTCATTTCTTTTTGTAGAACTAGCTCTGTTTTTGTGGAACGGGAAAAGTGCTGCTTCAAAATGGATCACCAAAGCCCCAGACCCTGGGTCAGTTTCTAGGACTCTGCTTGTTGTAAGCAGCTCATCTCCAGACTTGCACCCATTATTTCTGGAGGGTTCTAACAGTGCGCAACACGCTTGACAGTTTGGCTTCAAACATGATATGCTTGTTTCCAGGACAACAGGACTTATTAAGTTTTGCTCTCCATACCAGGCGTGCCGGGATCTAAGAGTGTGTACCATACCCTGAGCAAGCCACCTTGGAAATGCTACCCTGTTTAATGCATGTGGGTCAGATACCTCATGGTCCCTTCAGAGCTGTTGTCTCTCCAGAGCTGCTTGTCCAGACGCATGTATATGGAGAGATGTTTTATTCGGCTCATAAACGTTTCATGGGAAAAGGCCCTTGGCTATTTATTTTTAATTGATTGAATGGTTTTAGCCCTTATTAAAAAAATGACCCCACTTTCAGCATATTTTTAATTAAAGGTAAATCATTTTGTAGAGACTTTGTGGATGATACTAGAGCTCTCTCCCTGTCTAACAATATACCATAGAATCTGAACACCTGAGCTAAGTTGTAGTGAGGTGGAGGTGACATTGGTGAATTCAGTCTGAAAGAAGTTTTTCTCTGTTTTTATGCAAATCTGGAGCACCTGGCCCCTTACTGTCTTTGTTGGGCAGTGACTGGAGAATTCTGTTTTCCTTGATTATATTATTTCATATTTATATTTGGTTACATTATTTCAGTTGCAGCAGAAAACGAAAAGCTTTAAAGTAGGCCTGCCAAGTAGCATATGTTTTAGTTTATAATTGCAGAACTCCCACTCTGACTGGTGGGTGGGCATGGATTAGAAATGGGCCTGAAATCTGGCTCCAAACACTCTGTCAGAGCTTGGATACTATAGTGATTAGTGCTGTATACATACCTAAAATTCACACTACTGTAAATACCTCTGAGCTTAGCATCTTGGCCCCTCTTTAATGTATATACCTAATATACTAACTGGAACCTATGTGTACCTAGTATACAGTATATACATTATATATTGTGTATGTGTATGAGTATCAGAGGGGTAGCCCTGTTAGTCTGGATCTGTAAAAGCAGCAAAGAATCCTGTGGCACCTTATGCATGCATGCATCTGACGAAGTGGGTATTCACCCACGAAAGCTCATGCTCCAAAACGTCTGTTAGTCTATAAGGTGCCACAGGATTCTCTGCTATGTGTATGCGATATGTGTATGTGTTTATAATATATTATTTACATATATAGTATAGATCATGTATATAATAGGTCTATACTATATTTACAAATAATACATTATAAATACATCTGATTTCTGAACACTTTTCAAACGTTCTTTACAGTCTCCCCCTATATCTCAGATACACACACTGCTGAAAGCTCATGCTGAATGGACATAGTTCTAACCCTGACACTGAGTTTATCTTTGTTCTGTTTGGGTTACAGGGTTGGGACCAGGGAAGTACATAATAAATTGGAGAAGAACAGGTGCGTAGAGCCAGATTTTTGTTTATTGTAACACCCTTTCTTTTGCTTGTAGTCTATAAATACTCGTTTTTCTAGAAAGACTTGAATGAAATTTGTAGTGATTTTAATTAATATTACCCGGCTTCCTTTTAGCTGACTCTTGTCTCTGTTGCTTCCTAATATGTTTTGCTTACTACCTAATTGCATTACAATAACCTTGCAAAGCCCTGATCCAGCAAAGCACAATCAGCACATGCATATTATTATCGTTGCTTATCATTGTATTAAAAAAGTACCTAGAGCCTCACCTGAGATCAGGGCCCCGCTGTACTGCAACTAAATAGTAAGAAACTATCCCTGTCCCAAAGATCTTACAATCTAAATAGGTAAGTGGTGAGAGGGAAAACAGAGGCACAAAGAGTTGACAGGACCTAAGACCACACAACACTTTATTGGCATAATTGGGAATAGCATCCCGCTCCAGTCCTGTAACCTATCCACTGGAACACGCTGGCTCAGTTTTAAGAGTGCAAGTAATCCCACTGACTGCAATTCACCGGTTTAAATGCTTTGCTGGATCGGGCCCCAAATTAAGTCCTAATCCTCAGTCAAATCACCCTTTTGGTTTGTGGTCCCTCAAACTGACGTGCAACTCCTGTTGTTTCTTCAGACGTGCACATTTGAAAGAATGCTTTGAGACGTTAAAACGCAACATCCCCAATGTAGATGACAAGAAGACCTCAAACCTCAGCGTTCTAAGGAGTGCCTTGCGATACATCCAGGTATGGCCTGCTGATTGGAGAACGCTTTACTTGATGGAGCAAAAATCCAGTATTATTTTTTTTAAAGTTTATTGTTTCAATCTTTGGTTGAATTCTTTTCGTTTCAGTGCTTACAAAGGTAAAAGGAATAGGGAACATCTCCTTCATTTATAGTTGTCATTCGTAATTTGCAAAATTTTCAGCTTCTTTGGATCTGCTAGGACTACCTTGTGTAATCCAAACGCCTGTTGGCAGAAACTCCTAGTTAACCAAAGGTCATTCGTGCCCCTGAGAGCAATCCAGTTTGGATCATATTGCACTCTGGCGCAGTGGGCCACCCGGAGGATTGTGCAGCACTTAAACCTGATTTTAGAGGGCTTAAAAAGGGACGTAAGTGGTATATAACCCAGGCGCTGGTTCTCTGCACCTCTCTTGCATTTTTCTCCCGGGGTACCTAAAACACTAGTAGTTTTTGTGACGGTTTTGAATTTCTCTAAAATTTGTGGGGAAAACAGGGCTGTACTGAATATATGATATGCTCCTATGGCAGGAATCTTGAGCTACGGGCCTGGAAGCTATGAGTGGTTGTGATGCAGGAGTTGTCAGTGAGAGATTAAGGATAAAAGTCAGCCCTTGTGTAAGGAGGCCTGACTCTTGTTGAAATCGGTGCACAAGTTTTTTGTGATTATCTATAGCTAAGTGTGGCACTGTCAGTGGTGAAGGCCAGAACCCTTGTTCATATGCATTGCTCTGTAGATACCAAACACCTTTTCCTTCTTTAACGTTTGTCAGAATGGTTAAAAAGAAATTCCCAACACGGTGCTCTGTGATTTGGAACGTTACCGTAAGCGTGAGTTAAAACTAGCTTTGTTATTTAAGATGGGTGTTCCCTAAATATCTGTACATGTGGTATATTATTGCTGACTTTCAGAGTTGCTGAGCACCCACAGCTCCCAGTGACTTTACTTGGAGATCGAGGTGCCCGGCAATTACTTGCCTACTCTCAGGATGAGACCATTACTCATCCTTTGGCTTTCTTATCAGCTTTACTCAATTTTTTGTTTGTTTGTTTGTGTTTTGCCAGGAGGGCTGCCTTCAGTGGGGGAGGTGTGGGGATGTGGAAGCCAGACAAATGTCAATGGGAACCAGCACCTAAAAGCTGTGTAAACAAAAGGAGTAGAGCTGTGTTCCCGAGAAAGGTCATTTCTGGAGATGCATCTGTTTTGCAGCTAATGGGCATCGGGAAAGTCGTGAGCTTTTCGTCTTATTTCCAAAGCAGGTTGCTGTCAGTAAGGAGCTGAGCTTCCGTTTGTGCTAACGGAGATAGAGTGAGCTGATCGCCTACTCTCACATCTGGGAGTCGAGTCCGAAGTCACGAACAGAGACGTCTCTGGCGTTGTTAGCTGACACTCTGTGAATATTGATACAAGTGCAGATCTATCCCCATGCAGACTCTGTTCACAAGCAGAATTCTTATGCTGTGCCTCTGGAATGCAGCTTACAATTCTCCTGAGGATGTCATTGGGAATGATTGGTTCTCTCTGTCTCTGTAGTCTAGATCCACCGTAAAATGCTTTGAGGGTTAGGAACAGTGCAGACTGCAGCACCACACTGGAAACAAATGTGCAATCAGATCTGTAAATTGCTAAGAATTAAGCTCTTGCACTAGTTACAGCAGAATGTTTTCCTGATGATGGAGCTGTTTGTAAGAGGAGGATAAATGTTTCCATTCAGTTAATGAAATATGTGGTCATGTCCTTAAGTGCCTAGGAAGCATAATCTGCATTTAGGACAGTCCAAAACATGGCCGTTGACTCAGAAGAGCAGCGCGCTTCCCGTGAGTTTCCACCATGTGGTATCTGCTTCAGTTTTATCTCTGAAGTGCCTCCCCTTTGCTCATCCATTCCTGACTTAGGAGGCCGGTCATTATTTGTGCAGACCTGAGTGGCAAATGAAACTAACATGATGCTGGGTTTACAGCTGCCCAGTTGCCTTTGAAAAATGTCTTGGGAGCTGTGTACTGTTTTGAGGGGGCTTGGGGGAAAAACACCTGCCTGTGCAGTCATCTGTATACCACCCACCGATTGGAACTGGAAGGCATGTCAAGGTAGTCTATCATTGCAGCATACCTAGCCATTCAGTCAAGTGACAAATGCAGAAATCCAGGCCATTTTGATGATTTGTTTTGATGCCGGCTATTACAAAAATGGCTCTGAACTAATGCAGATCTTTGTATAATTATCCCTATTTATCCTTCCGTTAAGTTCACAACGACCACATTGTGGTGTCAGAGCTTTCAGGTGCCTGCTGTTCATTTCTTCCTCTTGTAAAAGCGACTTCTTGTCTTGGAAGTTATAAGCAAAGAAAAAAGAGAAGGCAAACGGGTAAGAAAACAACGCAGCAGCTTCCTCTTCCCCTTCTGATCCAAGAGTGATCTCATCAGCTTTCGTCTAGTGAAGTCCTTGGTATGTTTCAGCCAGACTTGGAGAATTGTGCAGCGTGGGGAATGAAAACATAACTGCGCAGCTGACCAAGCCAGGTGTGAAGAGTTGTTAAATGGGAGGGGGCAGCAATATTTGAAGCCTCTCCAGTTTCAGTCTTGTCTCTGGAATATATCCAGTGTTTCAGCCAGCCCACAGTACCTGTGTTAACCTCATAATGGCATTTTGCAACGCACTTGGTAAACCTTCTGTAGGAGATAGCCTCAATTGCAATGTGCATGAATCCAAATGCAGTGGGTAAGCTCAGGGTAGCTTCTGTCCCCATAATCCCAAGGTTCACAATAAGAGAAAGCACTAAGGAACAAAGCGGGGGTGATTTCCTCTCAAAAGTGCAATGCACTGGTGTCAGAGATTGGCATGAAGATCTTCACAAACCCATCTGAACAATGGGCTTTGACTAGTCCAGAGAATGAGGGCTGTGGACTTTTCCCATCAAAACAGTTAGGCCGCTGATGTCAGTGGAGGATTGTCCGGATCCTGTCCTACCTGTGCTCTGCTCACACGTGGCCTACAGGTAACTGAACTGTTTCAGTTTCACTGTGCAAGGTTAGGAAGGTTATGGGGTGTGGATGTCTACCCGCCTGCCCACTGTGGAGCTTTGCATTGTGGGGACTACATTGGCGGTAACGCAGGCCAGGGGACAGGGCTGGGGGCAGGTGCATCTAGATAGTGGGTCCACAGTGCTTGTAGATGCTTTTGTGGATTGTTGTAGCATTGTGACGGGGAGGCGAACTCCCACAGGATCTGTGCACTTTGCGTTTGTGCAAAAGGACAGCATTTCGGCCTGTCTGAGGAATAAGGACCAGAAGGCGAAGCATGATTGCCATTGCCATTTCATCAATGCAGTCCTGTTGCCAACAGGACTGGTTAGGCTGCTCTTATTGTCTGGTGAATCATTTCTGGAAAATATTTTGACGTTTTGTGGTAAGAAGTGGAAGATGGGCAATTCTGTACTTTCCTTTTGAAAAACACCTCTACAGTCAGATTCATAGGTCACTACCAATTTAAATCTTGCCATGCTGGTCATAAGAAAATGTGTTACAGTGGATGGATTCAGCAGGGCTAGTTGGAAGCTGACAGTATGTCTATCCTTATATAAAAGATTTAATATAGTCACATTTTGGGCACTGAGGGAAATAATATGGTCCCCCCCCCACACACCTAAAAAAAAATCAGTTCAGTCTCTGGTAGTCCTTACATCTCTTTCTTCCTGCCATTTCAATCCCCAAGACGAGACCAGTAGAGCAGAAAGATACCCCAACAATCCTGCCTCTGAAACATCACAGTAGTTAGTAATGCATTTCTCCCCATTCCTGGGTAGGGCTGTGCCTGCTAGCCCTACCCAGGGCGATGAGGAAGTGAAGCTAATTAATTGGTGTTTGCACTAAGCAGACAGTGTGTGGAGTTGATTCATTGTAAGTGTAGGGGACCCAATTTGAAGTTGTCATAAGTGTGTGTGATTCTGTTGGCAATAGTGGAGCAACACCTGCTTATGCATTGATGAATTTGCTGCAGAAGGGGAATCATTACAGGTCTCCCCACTTTGATCATTACCTCTGAACACCAGTGCAGTGGCCTGTTCTTCCCAGTATAGGCAACACTGGGTTGTTTACAAATAGCCACATCTGAGTCTTGTGCTAGGCTAGGAGGGTGAGACAGGAATAGTACTGCTAATTTGTATTATATGATTCCCCACACACTAGGACCTCATGCTATGATCCTGGCAGATCTCACAAGCTAAACCAGGTCAGGCCAGAACAGTACTTGGAGGGAAAACCTCAAGATCACTTTGGTGCTCTGAGAAGTGATATTGGTGATTCAGCAGGTGGCACCTTTTTCATGCTGAGTCAATAGTGAATCCAAATTCCAGCATGGTCTCAGGGGACTGCTGGCCAGGCCTTTAGAGTGAGAATGAACCGAGCCCCCAGCAACTTGTAGGCATTAAAGATCCGAAGGCCTTTTTCATAAAAGAGTGCAGAGAAGTGCGATCAGGGTGACTTCCCCTCCCAAAAACCCCATGACTGTCCTGTTGTAAAATTCCTCCTACCACCTGCTGATTGAATTTCAGCTCTGTTATTCTTGCTGCATACATGGGGTGCCTACCATTGTGTGAGGGAGGTAGATGCACAACTTCTTCAGTTTCAGCCAGCTACAGATTTGACTTCCTCTCCTAAATGGCTCTGGAGTGTTTCTGTGGCCTGTTAAGTAGCTCAGAGATGGGCCACAATGCTTGATTCTCTCTGTAAATCTTTTTGGGATCCTTCAAGATAATATCACGCCCCCGTCCCACCAGGGGCATGTTGCAATGCTAGTGGGATGCTCATTATTTCTGATCCAGTGCTGCCTCTGGTGCACTGTCCTGGTCAATCATGACACGTCCCTTTTAACGTGGCCTGAGTAGGCCACATCATCATATCCTCCTGCTTGACGGAACACCCCCCGTTCCGCTATTCTTCTATAAATGCACACATCAGTTTTACACCCACCTCCCTTTTGTCTCTCCCCACCATCCCTGGGGGCGTGGCAGAGCAGATGGATTAGATCAAATCTCGGGTTGAGTCTTGGCTGTCAGGGGTTCCTGTGAATGACCTAGTGGTGGGGGGGCTGCAAAGAGTGGCACCCAGCTCTCCCCAGGCCCAGGAGCCCGCGCAGACACACAGAGCGAGGGAGCCGTAGGGGCAGCATTTCGGAGTCAGAGCTGTTGGATCGGGGCGTGTAAACGCCTGCCAGTCTGCAGGGCGGCCAATGCCGGCCGGGGGAGGGGAGGTGGAGCCAGGCTGTGTGCAGTGCACACACCCCGGGGGGCAGCGCCCTCGTGACGGCGGTGAAGGTCGCGGTGACCGCACCACCCGCCCTCTTCCTTCCCCTCCCCCAGCAGCCACGTGTGCAGCGAGCACATGGCGAGCGCCCGCGGACGTCACCGGCCCGGGGGGTGCGCGGAGCTGCCGAGCCGCGCGGGATGCTCGGGGCTGCCCTGCTGCGCGGGGGGCCGCGGCCGCCTCTCTGGAGGTGGGGGTTGTAATGCAGGGAAGGGGCCCCCCGGAGAGCGGGGCGCGTCCTTGGGGTCGGGCATTGGGAGGGGGGACGCAGCTCTGCAAGGTCTCAGACTGAATAATAATCAGCATTAATGAAGGGGTAATGAAGCGATCGTTCAAACGCAGTGTAGCTTTCGCTTTTCATAAGGAACGAAACGGGTCAGTTTCACTTTGAAGTCAGGTTCCTGCCCGCAGCAGGGCAGGGTGAGGGTTTCAGAGGCGCCAGGGTTACTGACAAATGAAATACCGATAGCATTTGAATCTGAAAAGGCCTGGAATCTAAATGTGGGACCACCTTCAATCCCACAGCATCCCCGAAACACCCCATTCGGTAGTGCTAGGGTGACCAGATAGAAAGTATGAACAATCCGGGGTGCAGGGTAATAGGCACCAAATATCAGGACTGGCCCTATAAAATCAGGACATCTGGTCACCCTAGGTAGTGCTTTCAATGTCAAATGTACAATCAGGAATATATGTTCCCTGCAAACCCCTTTGGCCACCCTCTTGGCTTTTTGCCAGGTATCTATGCATAATTATTGTTTGCAACCATTTTTTTAAAAAAGTTTAACACCCCCTCAAAAAAATACAGCATGGGATCCACAGTATTATGAAGGGTGAAGTGGCAGCGTGTTACATGTAGGCTGTGCCTTTACTGCAAAAAAAGAGGTTTGTCTTTACATCAGGATAACTATCTTGCTGTAAAAATGGCAGTGGAGTTTTTACCTCAATTAGCTACATCAAGGTAGAAATTAGACTCCAGTGTGTGGTTGAGCCCAGCTATAAAAACTACCTGTGCCTTGTCTCAGCTAGGATTTTACATTGAGTTAGCTATCTCAAGCCAAAAATACACCCTCCTTTTTTGCAGTGAAGACATAGCTTGAGTGAATGTACCTACACATCTGGTACAAACAGTGAATTTACCTAATGCTGAGTCTCTGTCAGAAATTCCCTTCCTCTTTTCCTCTACTCCCTTTCCCCTACCAGCTCTCCTCTGCTCCTTCCTGTTTGCCAGAAGCTGGGAATGAGTGACAGGGGACGGATCACTGGATGATTACCTGTTGTGTTCATTCCCTTTGGGGCTGAAGCACCTGGCACTGGCTACTGGCGGAAGATAGGATACTGGGCTAGATGGACCTTTGGCCTGACCCAGTAGGGCCATTCTTATGGTCCTAAGTACCACAAGAAGCACTCAGAATCGCAGCACTTCTTTAACAGATTTGACACTTACCTGTCACTCTCCACTGTGGCACAGAATTTGTGCAAGGGAGAGTTAAAAAGTCTTGAGATAGCAAAATAGTTCAACAGGAGTGAAGGACTTCTCATGCTCCCCCCCCCATAAAGAAAACTTACGATAAAATTAATCCCCTTCAGAACAAGTAAGTCTTGCCAACTCTGAAGCTGCAGTTAGCTGATGCTGTGTGCCCTCAAGGAGTGTCGTGATAATTTTGGAGCATCTTTTCTGGCAAAAGACTGTTCCCCCCTTTCGTTCCAGCTGGAACTTCTTGGAAACGAGCCTGTTTGTTTCCTTGGTTGGATTTAAATATTTGTGTCTGCGTCACATCAGATAAATCAGACAGTGAAATTCCGAACGCCCCATGTAGCTGTCATTTTAATTTATCCTCCAAGTTGGGTTTGTGATCTGCAACAACAAATGAGGATTTCTACAATTAAACAAATTATTGCGCAAAGGCAATTAGCCTGAATGCAGTTGTAAGTTAATACTCTTTTAAAATAAACCTCCAGGCAATGTAGTAATTGTGCTGCAAAGCCCCTTCCTCCAGTGCTTTCAGTGGGAGGGACTGTGGCCTGTTGGTTAGAGCAACTGACCGGGCCTTAGGAGTCTTGTGTTATCACCCAGGCTCTGTCACGCATTTGTTGTGCAAGCCTCTTAACCTCTCTGTACCACAATTCACTCTGATGTAAAATATGGGTAACAATTCTTAACTCATACAGGTGTCGTGAGATTCAGTATATGTAAAATGCCTTGAGGTGCTGTGAGAAAAGGAGCTTTGGAGGAAGTATGAGTATTATTTATTTAGTATATTCTTTTGGTCAAAACGGTGGGCCAGATCCTCAGCCTGACTGCAGTGAAGCCCACTCAGAGCTCAGGGGAGTAAGCTCCCTTCTTTCAAAAAATGGGGGAACCTCAGAGATGTGAAATTGAGCCTGTCTCTAGCTATGCTGAACAGGGCCCTGCCTTACCGGCCAATAAGCAAATACATTGAAAGTGGAGGATAGAGAGGAGGCAAAGCATAGCCAAGAGTCTAACTCAGATAAGAGTTTTGTTTCTGAGCATCTTTTGAGTTTGAAGGATTTCCCTCCTGCCCCTACCCCTCCAGGAAACCTGTAAGCATCTTAGCTGGGATATATATGAGGCCTTTAAGCAAGGCTGTGTTTCTCTTCTATTTGTGTTCTCAAACCATGCTCATCACCATCATCTCTGAACACTTTCCAGGTGCAGAGGTTATTTTCTACTGTGTGTTAATTTAAAACAAGATCCAAGTGATTAGCTCACCGGGTAACATGAGGGCCTCAGGACAGTCAGAATCAGACTGATCAGTGGCTACAGACTGAGTCAAAGCCTCACAGGTTTCAGAGCCTGCTGCAAGCCCTGTTTATTTGCCAAAGCTTTCCCACTTCACCCAAAGTCCAATGCCAACTAGATAACAACCTGCTTACAAAACATAAGACCAAGCTGAGCTTCCCAGAGCCTACAGAGGCAGAATCCCATTGTGAAGGCTGTAATGGACAAAGACATGCAGATCTAAATTACCGTGTACAGGGCTTAGCTACTATGCTGGTGGGTGCTATAAAAGGCCTAAAATAGACAAAAATTAAGGCTCAGGCAAACCACGGGAATGTTTACGGTTAGGGGGTGTCGGCTTAGTTTATTATTCACAAAAGATGTCTGCCAGCCCTGCTTCCTGTTCCTGGTTTTGTATAGAGTAGCCATCAAACAGATGGAAAATAATGAAATATACCAAACTGTGATCTATCAGCTATATTTTGGCGTGAAAAGGAGCAAAGGGGAGAAGGGTAAGAGTTATTTGTGCGTTGGGACAGATGGAAAGTCAGGAGTTAAATTCTGTCCTGAGTTACACCCAGTGAAGTCAGTGGGCTTGTATGGGGACTAAGCTGGCACAGAATTTGCCTCCTAGGCATCCATATGATCATCAGTTGGATTTTTGTTGCAGAAGTCGACTTTTTTTCAATGTGATTTTGGTTGTAGCCATAGATGTTTGGGGAGTTGTATGAATGATTTACTAAGAAAGCACTTGTCACAGTAAGGGCCTGATTCAATAGAACTGCTCCAAACCAGCTGACTAGAGAGGTATTTTTTCCCCTTTCCAAAATAAAATTAATATAACCTTTGTTTTGTTTTTATTAAATGTCCTCTCAATCCTATTCCCCAGGGCCAAGAGAGCACATCTTAAAATCCACACACCTTCCGCTGGGAATAACTGGCTCTGAGAAGCCAAGCATTACATGGATATAGCCCCTGAAATACACTCTCACCCTAGCATTAGTTCCTCCAAATCCTGGTTGAGATACATTGTCAGAGTTTTGTAGGAAGAGCTTGCACTTCAGCTGCCCAGTGATGTTCTGTACCGAGTCTAAAATAGCAGTGAACACACGACAGCTTAGCTTTGTAGCGTGGGTTAGCAGCCTGAGTTCATTTTACTGAACCAACTGAAATATTGTCTCAGCCCTAAAATGAGAGAGAACCAATGTGGTTTCCATAGAGGTCAGTCTACAATCCATGCTATATGTACCTTGTGGAATGCAGTGGAAAAGCAACTAGAGTAACACAAGGAAGTTGCTATGTTTGTAGACTTTGCAGCTGTTTTTCAATCAGCACAGTGGTTACTGCTATATCAGTATGGGGTGCCTGAGGATGATGGCAATGACATCAAGTGGATGAACAGTTTTGTCTATCTGGGTAGGTAACTGACAGCAGGAGGTTCAATAACCAAAGAAGACAATGACTGCAATGGCGGCGTCCTGTCCAGCGTGTAGAAGAAGGTTGAGTAGTTCTACAGAAGGTTTACAGAGCTGAGGTCAAAGGAAGTAGAGTACAAGGCCACCCACAAATGAGGTGGGAAGATGCAGTTTTGGAGGATTTAAGCCTGTATCCTCTCATACTGACTGTTGACGAAGGGAGACAACTTGCAAGGGATCATTTGAGATGGAAATCCATTCTACATGATATTGTGGCCATATTATAGCCATATGAATCTGCTGCTGCTCCAGACTTCCCTATAGGTTTTAACTCTGGCTAGCCGAGTTTCTTTGTCTTCACTGCTATTTTAAGCCAAGTTAAGACTGTGGTTTTTTGCAGTGTAGACAAGTGCACACATGTTTGAACGAGGTAATGAACTGCAGTTTCCATGGCTATCAATCTAACTCCTTTCACAGGAGCTGAATTCACACAAAAAATGGAAGTATAATTGAATTGAGCTAGTTGGAATCTATTTAGATTCCTGAATGAATCTGCGTGTTGTTCATTCCTAGGGAAGAGTGTCTGACTTCCTCATCCAATTACAAGTACAAGCTTCTTCATTTAGAAAAACCCCAAACAAACTTCAAATCACAGAACATTGACCTCAGCTCACCTTATGACTAGGTCATGACTGTCCAAAGCAATATTACTGTCGCTCATCATATGCAAGCACTTCGAAGTTAAAGCAAGGAAGAAAGCTCATAATTTATATTCATTATCAAAATGAAGGATCAGTTGCTTGATCCATCAGATGATTGACGATAGAAATAATCCTTCAGTAAAGGCTAGGTCTTGTTCAGATTCTGGTCCAGTGTATAAGCCCCTGGACTGTGACTCAGGAGGTGTTGGTTCTGTTCCCAGCACTACCACTGACCTTTGTGTGATGTTAGGCAAGTGGCTTCATCGCTTTGTGTTTTGGTTTCCCCTTTGTCTTTTCTATTTAGATTCTAAGTTCTTCAGGAGAGGGCCTGTCTATTACTATTCATTTGTACAGTGGTGCCCTCATCTTGCGGGGGCCTCTCAATGCTACTGCAGTACAAATAATATATAAAGATAGGATTCCCAACTTGCTACAAGGGGTAGAAGATTGCTCATGGATCAGTTTGCCCATGTTAATTGGTGATGATCAGAATGCTGCTTCTTATCAAGTACTTTTAGTTTTTTACTTTTGTCCTGAGATTTCAGTTAATTTCAGCCTATCCTCTCTCATAAATTTAAAGTGGAAAAAATTACTTGCATCACTTTAGGTGAACAAATTATTACTGCAAGTTACCCATCCACAGGGCTGGCTTTAGGCCGATTCCCTCGATTCCCGTGAATCGGGCCCCACACCTCAGAGGGCCCCGCAGTGTCCTGAAGACAACTGCTGCCAAGGAAGGACCCTCCACCGAAGTGCCGCCGGAAACGGCGGTGAGCTGCCGCCGAATTGCCACTGCTATCTTCGGCGGCAGTTCAATTGCTGCTGCTGTCTTCGGCGGCATTTTGGCGGCAGCTCTTTCAAATCGGGCCGTGCCCGGCCCGAAGCCGGCCCTGCCATCCACATTAGTAAGCAGCAGCGAAACTGACTACCTGAGGGCAAATCAGTACAAATATAATCCAAATGATGTCAAATTAGCGCAGCTAAGAAATGTTAGTCCTCAGTCTTTTGGCTGATCCTGTAGAGGAGAGGGCTGGGGATACACCATTGTCATGAGATGACGTGAAGGATCTTTTTGCTTAGTGGCAAATGAATTTGCCGAAAGCCCCATAGCTTAGTTCTGAGTTTTCCAGTTGATATCACTACACCACTTGTTTGTTTTAAGTTGCAGTTAGTACCACCTAATCAGAGCCTGGATACAGTGGTGCTCTATAAGGGATTCATCCCGCATGTGCAGAGGATCAGAACAAAGCCTGTACACCACTTTACATCCCACGGAAACGCTCAGACTAGTACATAAATGGTACGTAGTCGTGCACAGGGGTCAAATTCACACTGCACTATGAGCTTGCTCCTGCATCATTGAAGTAAATGAAAGTTTTGTCAGTGACTTCAGTGAGATCTGGATCAGGCCCTATAACAGAAAATCCCCCCGTGTTTGACGAACGCTGCGACCCATGTTCATCCCTGGAGTAGTATGCACAGTGAATCCCAGTTGCACCATGTCTAAATTTGACCTTACCTATATTGTTCTTCTATAATGAACTGAGCTCATTAAACTCAAGTGCCACAACAGCTGAATTACTGATCAAAATGCCCGAAAATGAGCTTTGGTGTCCAATCTGATTACTACATTTTTTTCTTTCCCCACCTTTTGAAAGTACAAACATAACCCCGTTCGTTCCTTTTTATTTTATGCCGATTACTAGAGAAGTGACCTCTTATAAAACTTGCCTGATCAGAGCCTGCCTCTGTTCGGAGGATTCCTCCTTCATGTGGCCAGCATTCACGTGCCAAGTGCTGCCTATTCATGCTGTTTACCTGACCTGATCTGTTGTTTCCATCTCATCTAATTAGCCTGAATTTCACGACACAGAATAAAGGCTTCCAGCAGCAACAGGCTATGCTCATGCACTAGGGTATTTTATAATCTGCAGGTTTCAGAAAGAGGAGAAACTGACTTTTTTTTTTTTTTAAATCACTGATAAATTTATGTGGAGCAGCAGTTTGTAATCCTGTGTTAAAAGTATGATATAGTTGGGAGATGAGATATAGAGGCTGGAGTCAATGGGAGTTTTGGGGTTCGCAAGAAATGCAGGATTTAGCTTCTGTGACCAGTTTCTCATCTCATGTAAATCAGCGTGGCTCCATTGACTTCAGTGGTGCTATCCCAGTTTACATCAGTGGAGCATCTGAGCCCTAGAGTTTAAAGGTCCAATCCCGTGCGGGCTTTCAGTCCATTGGTACTGGGGGCACTCGGCATCTTTCATGCCTGGGTCCAAAGATGTTCCGATCTGCGCCACCATCGTATTGTCCGGAGGGGTTCGTTCTACTCTTCTGCCGCTGGCTTCAGTGGGAGCAAGTCAAGACCTATGAGAAATCTTGCAATATGGTT
Source organism: Chelonoidis abingdonii (assembly GCF_003597395.2). NCBI lineage: Eukaryota > Metazoa > Chordata > Testudines > Testudinidae > Chelonoidis > Chelonoidis abingdonii. The sequence continues at coordinate 14,681,792 of NC_133788.1, forward strand.
TTGATTTAAAAATTGTCACTGTTGGAGAATCTACCACAATCCTTGGCAAATTGTTTCTGTGGTTAAGTACTCCCCTCGTTAAAAATGTACACCTTATTTCTGAATTTGTCTACCTTCAACTTCCTGCCATTGTTACATTTGACAATAGTTGCCTTCCCTTTGAGTAACTCGCATATTCATTAACCCGAAGAAACATAGGATTTCCATACTGTATCAGACAGTTGATACATCTGATCTGGCATCCTAGCTTGAGCAGTGGCCAGTGCCTGACTGGGTCCAAAAGCAGCCACGGAACAATGAAAAGTTCCAACCCACACGTACAGCAGCCTGTGCCAGTCGTGGAATTCTTGACACAACAAAAGATTCCTTCGGGAGGGCTGCAGCAGCCAACGGATGACTTTTCCTTTAGCTTGTTTGACTGCAAAAGACAGTGTGCTCTGTAGCATAACATGACCCTGCTCTTTTTAAAAATCCAGCCCCGCTGTTTGTCTCCTGTTGGATGGATGATCGATGTGTACGTTAGCTTAACCGTGGGAGATGGCGGTGTTTCGACACACATGAGGTCACAAAATGGAAACAGGGTTTTAAAAATTTGTTTTCTTTTATCTGTTTTAAATGTTAAAAAGTCTACACCTGTCAAACCATTATCACATAAGCAATTTAGAGAGCCATTGTTAAGGTTGTGATGCCTACCGTTGTCCCAGGCTGCAGGTGTTTATTATTGTTGTTTATGTCTAGCTTGTATCAGGTAGCACGCACAATGTGCTTGGAACTGTACAAAGACGAAGGAAAGTGCAATCCCTGCTCCAAAGTGGTTGTGATCTTAAAAACTGCAGAGAAAGCCTAGGGGGAAAGAGAATTCAAGCAACCAAGATGATCATTGGCCAGGCCGTGATAGCACACAGGCTTTATTTTGTTAGCTATATAGCAGTTATCCCCTCTCGTCAACCTTGTCGTGATTAGGTCTTTAGTTCTTTGCAGCCATCACATTAGAAGTGGGTCTTCAGGGGGGATTTGAATGCAGAGAGTGACAATGGCCAAGCAGACTCTTAAGCTGTCCAACAAAATAGCTGTTTTGTTTCTTTTTTGTTGTGTGTGGGGGGTATTTTTTTCAGGTTGTATAGAGGGGCTGGGCAGCAGGCTACAGAGCCTTTCGCTCCTGGGTGAACAGGTTTGAATCTGGCTCAGCTCTGCAGTGACCATCTGATGGTTTTGTTTTAGTGGCCATGGGAAAATGAAATTGGTGGTGCCAGGCCAGCAACCAGTGGGTACCAAAGAAATCTGCCATGGGTAGAGCTAAGTGACCCCTTGCTGGCAGTCTCAGCAGGCAGAGCAAGGATCAAATGGATCCTGGAGGCTGAGCTGCCTTTCTTGGTCTATTGTCAGCTTTTTAGGGCAGGCAGTCACTTTTTGTTCTGTGTTTGCACAGCACCTCGCGCGGTAGGGGTCAGGGTCCGTGATTAATGCTCATAGGCATCGTGATAGTAACACTAGTAGAAGTGGTCTCTTCAGGTCAGGATGGAGGCTCATTACCGGGACTGAATGGAGGAAGCTTGCGCTGCTGGTGCTGTACCGTTTCTGTGTCTAGAGAAAGGACTTTGGTGCCCAGGGCTGTTGTTTGAGGAGGTGGCCTTCCATTATTGTCCACCAGCCCCCAGGGTTTACACAGGCCGTCACCTTCCACTGGGACTCACTCATAAGTAAAATATTATCGTTAGCCTTTGCTTTTCAATCTTAGATTTCCTATTACAACTCCGTGACATGAGGCTAAGCCTGGCCACACGGAGACTGAAACAGCCGCTATGGTTCTTGGAGTCACAGAAGTGTCATGAGAAGGTGGAGAACCAGGGTGTTAAAATGTTCTCCAGCGTGGCAGTTTGTCGAAACAATGTATAATGTGTTATGTGATATAATTGCACTCCGGAACAGGGCTCGGCACATACAACACTTTGACCCCGTCTTCTTGTTTACATAAGCCACCTGATGTTCCAGACCTGACACTTTTCACTAATTGGGTGAGCAGATTAAGGTCACTGCCCAAACAGATCTCTTGTTTCCTTAAATAGCTTGGTACAGATCACAGATCTTCTGGTGACTGCCAATGGGAACAGATGTTAACACACAAATGGAGGAAGAACTAACTACCAGGGAGGGGTCCAAGCCAAGTGCTTCTCTGCCATAGCTTTTTCCTCCAGGGGACCGAATGGAATGGGCATTGTCCACTTTGTGATGGGTTAGTAAGTACGACTCTTCACCTGGGATCTGTTCCATAACTGGAGTCTCAGTGAATGAGTTCAATTGCAGTTTTGCACTGCATGTATTGTACTTATATACATGTGAGAGTACGGAACGTATGTACCCAGACATGCCAAATTAACCCGAATAAACGGTCTAAACATTCACAACTATCACATCACAGGCATTTTAAAAGTCAGCCTTTGGGATTTTACAGGTGCAATGCTACAGGCATGAATTACTACCTTTCCCAGATCCATTGTTCACCTTCCTTCTAATGCCTTTTTCCAGAGAAACAAATGCTTGTGTAAAAAAGATGTCAGTGAAATTTTTCTCTGGCTCTTTTTGGACCCAGTTTCATATTTAAAACAAAAAATGAATCAGTAAGTTTACGTCTCTCCTAGGGGTGCCCAAACAATGCCTTTGGGCTTTCTAGAAATCAGGGTGAGTGCAATCACTTTTCTTTTGTAATTCCTGTCCCTGGGGGGAATACATTGCCTAATGGTTAGAGAAGGAAGCAGTGTGGATTATATCTCGTTTTGATGACGTCATTTGGCCGTTGCACTGTTTCCGTGTCTTTAACGTGGGGCTAATAATATCTACCCATGGACTTTGAGATCCTCTGATGAAAGGGTCTGTAGAAATGTAACAATATTATTTTTGTATTATTATCCTAAAGAGATTCTTGTGTCTTTTCCACTTGGGACACTGTTAAACATCTGCATCAGCCATTAAAAGACGGAGGGAGAAGGGAAAAAACGAAGAGAATTATGGAGAAAAAACAAATGGGAACATCTTCTTTCTCCTACTTTTCAGTTAATCTTCTAACAAGACTTTCCAGGCACCGATAGAAAGTATGGCATGAAATTGCAGAATCCATGGTGATAGTCAGCTTACCCAGAGAACAATGGTTCCATCTGTCTTTCCGCCCCTCAAACAACCAAAGGAACAGGCAATTTTAGGAAGCCCTGTGTTGGTGCCATCAGACGGTTCTTCTGAGACAGACTGAATATTTGCATCTTCACTCCAAAGCACAGAGCTGCAGGGTATTTAAGGCCCTTTTTCATATATGTAGAGTGTGTGTGTATTTCAAAGAGAGTTTGTGGTGACAGATCAGACGATGTACTTACACAACTTTATATATATACACACAACTATATATGTACCTTATGTATATATCTATAATTGTGTGTATATGTATATAATTTGTATAACTTTGTTGAGTAAACTCTCTATATAACCTGATTTGTGTCACCAGAAATTCTCAAGGCATTTATACCCTTGTAAATTGCCATTAATTAGTTATTAATCTATTAAATTACTAACAGATAGTTACGGGAAAGCAATAATTATTGCCTATTGCATTGCACTAGAGTGATACAGAGCGTAATCCTTGTTATTCAATGGGCTGTAGTCACAGATGTGAATTACAATATTCACTGGACATGATTAATAAATTACAAAATAATAAATGAGAGGGATTCTGCAACTTTTTAATGACCACCATCAGAAAGCTCTAGAGATGTGCGTCCCACCCCCCGGTATAATATTAACGTTGATGTTATGTACTGCTGACATTGATATAACGTATTTTGGAGGAAATGGAAATAAAGGGCAGGATTTCCAGAGACTAGCAACTTGAAATCTTGTCGTTTTCCAGAGATGAGTTAAATGTAGTTTTTGGTTCTACATCTGCCCCTGATTCCCCCTGCCAGCTTTTAAGGCCCTTAGCAGCATGCTCCTCTGTTTTATAGTAATGTTTTTTCTCTCCCCTGTTGCTATGGGAAAGACCCACACAAATGAGAAAATTTTGCCATTTTGAGAGAAAAAGTGAAACTGTTTATACAGTTTGGGGAAATAACACTTTTCTTTGATCTCTTTCATTTTATAGTGATCTGGAGTGTCATCTGTAACATTGGTACGTTAAAAAAATTCAGACAGAAGTTTGAGTAAGTTGAGAGCGTCCCTTTAATCTTAGCATTGTATTATTCTTTTTCCTAATAACAACACTGTGGCCCTGAAAGCTAATCCAGGGGCAGCCAATATACAGCCCCTGGTGAAAACATGGCCGACAGAGTTCCAAATGCAGCTCACAGATGCTAATCATTAGGACATCCTGCAGAGACTACAGCTTCCATCATGCCATGATCCATCTTGATCCAAATAGCTGGGCTGCTCAGCTCACGATAAAGTACAGCATGCTTGAAAAAGGAATGCAGATACCATCTGACTTACTATTTTATGCAAGTTAGGTGCCCTCTGTTGATCAACATTTCGACTTCCTTGATATAGTTCCATCTTGGGGATCCAGTTTCTAACCTTTAAGCTCCACTGTCCTTGTGGTGTCACCTGAATCCTCCGTTAGCCTTTGAAAGACTGGCTTTTACTTTGCTCATCTTCCCAAAGGCCAGAGATATTTTTATTTAAATGGAAAGTGCAATTTAAAAAAAAAAAAAAACTACATTAAATTTTCCAGGGAAAACTCTTCCCCAGCAAAGATCCATCATTTATTTGTGTCTAACTCTTATGTTTCTAGGTAACTGACATATTCTTGTTAATCCTAGTGCATTGTCCTTAATTAGGTGACCCAGCACCTTGAGAAGGTCTGGCTGTCAGCTGCTGTCACTAGGACACTCTGGAATTGATCACTGCAACACTGTATTTTCCCCTGCAAATTGCTACATTGGGAAACAAAGGAATTCTGTATTTTTGTCCCTGATGCTGCAGGGCACAAGAATGATCCTGTGATCTTAGTGCTTTGTTGGTATCTCTCAGTCAATCTGCACTTTTAATTTTAGGTAAGATTTTCAAGAGCACCCTGGTGATTGAGGAGCCTAAGTTCTGTTGAGTTGGAGTGGGACTTAGGTGTATAAGTTTCTGAGGTCATGTCTACATTACAAACTGTGGCTGACGCAAGTCACATTTGCATACAGCCACTAGAATTCGTATATCACTCGGGTACATGCACACTTGTGTCAGCACTGCATGTGCTCACCAGGAATGCTTGCATCATTGGAAAGTTACTTCTGAAAATGGGTCCTAAGTCACTTAGGCCTGGTCTACACTACGCTGTTAAACCGATTTTAACAGCGTTAAATCCATTTAACGCTGCACCAGTCCACACTACACTGCTCTTTATATCGATTTAAAGGGCTCTTTAAATCGATTTCTGTACTCCTACAAAACGAGAGGAGTAATGCTAAAATCGATATTACTATATCAGATTAGGGTTAGTGTGGACGCAAATCGACGTTATTGGCCTCATTATTTTACAGTAGCTACCCACAGTGCACCGCTCCAGAAATCGACGCTAGCCTCGGACCATGGACGCACACCACTGAATTAATGTGCCTAGCGTGGACGCGCACAATCGACTTTATAATATCTATTTTATAAAATCGGTTTAAGCTAATTCGAATTTATCCTGTAGTGTAGACGTAGCCTTAGGTGCTTTTTAAAATTTTACCCTTTGTCCCATTTCCCTCCCTCTCCTCCCCCAATTGTAGCATCTAAAAAACCTGTCAGTTTGCATTGTGGAATTACCGGAAAACATTTTAGGTACACGAAGGTCAGTGGAAACTATAGCAAAGCAAGAAACCATAACCCGTGATGCTACTGTGCACATAAAACATAGTTCCATTATTCCTGAGCACTGACATTAGCTTTATCCTCAGAAAAATGTGATTTTTTTTCAATGTATTCTGCACTTGAATAATGCTCTAATAGTACATTCAGAGGAGAAGCTGCAGAATGCTGATCAGCTAAGAATTATGAAAACTTTAATAATAGAAATGAGCCATAAATAAAACAGAATTTTAATTAAAATATTCCGTAGGAAATTCCCTGCAGTGCTTTACTCCTTAGACTTAAGATAATATATATATTGCGATTCAGGATTCATTATCATCAGTAGTTTGGCGCCTCTCTGTCACTCTCCACTTGAAAATCTAAGAGTGCGTTACATACTATGGATTCAGTCTCACCCCATTTCCCTCAGTTTACAGATAGGGAAACCAAGGCACAGACATTGAGTCATTCATTGACTGAGCTGGGAATAGGACCCAGGTTTCCTGACTCCCATTTCCGTGCTTTACACGTGGTAGCGTTAAAATTTAAGCAATGCTTGGGCATTGCCTTTGCTCACAAGGCCCAGGACGGCCTTGCCTCTCCCTTCTAGCAGAACGAGATGACTCAGAGTCCAACTTCCCGCATTCCCAGGAGTTTGCAAACACAAAGGCAAGCCCGTACATTCTAGAGGCTATATTGGCTCCATATTTCTTCGCCCTGGGTATACTAATTTGAATTCATGTCACAGGCACCTCCTCCTTGTCTCTGTTTCCCCCATGACATGTACTAGCATCAGCCATCATCTGACTTTTTGGCATCTTCTGCACTTGCTCTCCCTGTGCTACGGTTTTCTTTCATCCATCCAGTTTTATTCTCTGTCTCACTGGGACAGTCTCAACGGCTTTACTCCTTCTCCACAGATTCCCTGGGATTGGACCAGATTGCTCAGAGCTCTAGTACAGTGGACGCGAACTGAGAGCTGTTTGACTTTATTTTGTTGGTAGTAGGGGCAAGTTGTCCAGCATTGCTACCTAAGATAGGGCTGGCCCCGTTGTGAGTTACCTTCTTTGCTTTCTGTTCTGGGAGAGGAGGAAAGTTCCTGATGGGATCAACTGATTATGAGGTGCCAAAACTGCATGTGGTAGAGGTGTCACCCATAGGGAGAGGAGTGAAGCAGTTAATATGTGTTTATTCCTCCCACCCCATAAACTTCGATGACATTTGGGTTTCAGAACCTCATTGCTGGTGTTTATCAGTGGGCTGAACCAAAACACCAGCTACAGGAACCTAGGAACTGCCAGCCTGAATCAGACTCGAGTCTAATGTCAGCACCAGATGCTTTGGAGAAAGGTGTATGAAACTTGTAGCAGGTAGATGTAGAATAATCTATCTCCACGTTGTTTCATCCTGACAGTCAGTAATAGAGATTAGCTTAAGCGCTGGAGCATGAGGTTTAATATCCCATCTAAAATGTTTGTTATGTGAACATCAGTTTGGCTGTGAGTTTTGCAGGATCCAGCTCTGACAGTGAGAAGTGTTTAGCTGCTTTTTGCTTTGCCTCCCTTGGTGATTAAATCTGTTTCATTCAGAGGACCTCGTTGGCTATCAAAGGCTGGCTGGATCCTGCCTCATACAGGTACTGGGGCAGGGACTATCTTTTTGTTACGTATGTGCACAGCTTCTGGCACAACGGGGCTTTGAGTGCAAACACAATGTAATTAATAAAATGTTTCCCTTCCACCACCACTGCTCTCCTCTGCCCCCTTGGCCCCTCTAGTTTGGGAAGCACTCTGTATAGATCGATAGGTAGATCTTTTCCATCAAACTAAAAAGAATAGGCGTGACTGTGCCAAAAATGTATTTAATCACCAGCGTGAGTCTCCTTACTGAAGTGGTCCTCTGGCCACTTGTAGAAAGGGCAGCGCTGTTCCTGCAGCAGGGGAGTTGCTCACTTCCTGAAAACACGTGCTGGCTATATACGTGCAATCACACCCTAGAATATAGCAAACCTCTTTGGTTACCGTCCCCATCCACTGTGTTAAGAGAAAACTAGAAGACGAGGCCACTAACAAATGACAAATTCAGGTCTGTGTGATCCATATGTTGACCTGTGCCCCTCTTACCCATAGTCAGACTGCAGCTCACGTAGCCTTCTTGAAAGAATGTGAAAGGTAGCAGGCAGGTTGTCTATTTGTATGTAATACAGTAACCCTGATGGATACAGGGATTGATGATAGAGCAAGGGGTAGGTTGGGATGGTTGACCAGGCTCTGCTTTTCTTTTATTCCTTTGGCCGTACATTTTGTTGGCCAACAATGGGTCAGACCAGTGGTCCATCTAGCCTAGCATCCTGTCTTCCGACAGCGGCCAATGCCAAGTGCTTCAGAGGGAACAAACAGAACAGGTAATCATCAAGCGATCCATCCCCTGCCGCCTATTCCCAGCTTATGTGAATTTTAGTGCTTGTATAAAAAGCTGGCTTGACAGCCCAGGAAACTGAAGTCCCCGCATGGACAGTGGCAGCACAAGCTTACCCCATCTGCATGTCTCAACCCTGTCCAGGAGGGGCAAGAGGAGCGTTCGGTCTCTGGAGCTCGGTCAGTCCTTGATTTCTCTGCCCAGGCTGTCAACACACAGGGGCACTTGGCGCTAGTTGTGGTGGTTTGTGTAATATAGACCCTTCTCCGCCAGGAGCAGGGACCATCGCAGTCATTCTCCATAGGCCACCAAACAGCCATCAGGTGGCAGTCAAGTTCAGTGGCTCCCAAATGAAAACTGATCAGTTACCAGAGCTATCAGATTTTTGCCTTTCCTTAGAAGTGATGGTATTTTAGCACCCAATCAAAAGCCGACGGAAGTGAATGTAAATCTTCCTATTAACTTTGTTGTGCTTTGGCTCCGGCCGTTAATGAGCTCATAATCTGCCCGAGGAGAACGTAGATGCCAGTCTTCACTGAGTCAGAACTGCCACTGAAACCAGCGGGGAATTTGCTGTGGTACAGATTGCTGGGTATAGGTCTGTGTGGTTCATTTTAATTGTACGCACATGCGTGTGTGTGTGTGTATTTCCCTAAGCATTTGAAATCTGCAGCAGCAAAGAGGTTATTTGGACAGTTCTTTTTCTTTGCATGATAATGATATTCTGGTGCAGAGACACGTATTTTCCTTTCTGTAGCAGGAGGCTAAAGAAGCAGGAACTTTCACTGCTGCCACGGCAAGATTTCATCTGGTAAAAGCCAGCTGAATGAAACAGTTGCTATAGAAACCCTAGTTTTTGTTCCCTTGGAAACCAGCCGGAGGTTTCACACATGCAGAGTATTAAATACAACTCGTACCTCTGCTGCTGGGCCTGATCCTGCCAAGTGCTGAGCTCTGTACTGTGCAGTCCTGGGGACTTCATTGACTATTGGGCCTGAGTCTGCTCCTGTTGACGTCGGTGGGAATTGGGCCAGTGACTTCAGTAATAGCAGCAGGCGCTGTGTAAGGACTAAGACATGATATTATAACCCTGGACTCAGATAATTAGTCTTTATTAACATGAGCAATCCCAGTTAGGTAAAGGCAGCAACTAGTGTGACCGAGGACTTAGAGAGCAAGCCCTTAGTTTTCATGCTCTTCTTACTCAGGGAAAATCCCACCCTATGGAGAAGTCCTGTAGAGACAGTGGTTCTCAACCAAGGGTCTGGGACCCCCTGAGGGGCAACGAGCAGGTTTCAGGGGGTCTGCCAAGCAGAGCCAGTGTTAGATTTGCTGCGGCCCAGGGCAGAGAGCCGAAGCCTCACCACATAGGGCTGAAGGCTGGGGCCCTGAGCCTGAGCAATGTAGCTTCAGTTGTTGTGGCACAGGTGGGCCGTGGAGTTATAGCATGTTGGGGGGGCGTCAGGAAGAAAAAGATTGAGAACCTCTGCTGTAGAATGTAGTAGGGGTGATTTGTATAGAACTGCAACAGGGTTCTGTAGAAACGGTTCTAAACAGCTATAGGACTTAATAGAGAATTGAGCAAGATTCAGACAGAGATTAGGCATTTGTATGGATAACAAAAATATCCAGAGTTGTTATATTAATTCTGAGATAGTGCAAAAATATAAAAGCTCATGCTCTGAATCCCTAGAATTAGGTTTGTGGGGGACTTATTCCAGTGCTTTCTTCAGGGCAGGTGTTTTTGCACCTTCACTTGAAGTATCTGGTTCTGGCCACCATTGCCAGACTGGAACTGCTTCTAGTTCCTATGAGGATGAGATTTCTTTCTGTAGGCTTCTGGTTATTTTCAATCATCCTGTCAAATTCTACAGCAGGGATAGAAGTCTCTATTCAGTGCTGTGCAAAGAAACCTACAGAACTGATCATTTTCTGTTAAACTGTGTAGCAATTTGCCATATAGGGTTGATTTCACTGGGGAGTTTCTTTGAGTAAAAACTGAATAAGAAAGTCACATTTTGGTGTGGTGGCACAATTCTCATTAGTAAGGACTGCAAAATTGGGCTCTGAATTACAAATCATTTCACGATCACTCTGCTGATGAGGCATTCTGAATCGTCTGATGCCTAGTAATGTAGCATCACGGCCAAAACTTGCTCTTGGAAAAGCTCGTGATTGGAAGTGTGTTTTTAAATTGCTGATATAATGTATATAAGGGAAGCATTTTATTAACACCTTTTAAACTTCCTGGGTGCCAAGTGTTATTCTGGAGGTGAAACGCAGAGGAAGTATCAGGGCCTTATTTTCATCCGGACATAAGAAAGTTAATCACAGCTAGATATAAAATGGAAATATTTGTAGAGTGACAAAAGGCTGTTGCTGTGGACTGACAACAGCAGTTTGTTTCTGGTGTTTTTACCAAATGGTGGCAGGCGAGATACACACAAGGACCCAATAGCGTAGCTAGAAGTGGAAATTTGGGTGGGACCCTCCAGGCAATGACAGAATGAGCTAGCTCAGCTTCTCCCCCGATACTATCCCCGCTGCCTAGCCCTGGTGCCCCCAGACACAGGGCTTCACCTGCCGAGCTGGGCACACACATGGGGTGGCTCAGAAAATGGCAAGGCAGAGCAGCCAGAGCGTAGCTTTCTGAAGGGCGGGTGCATAGCTCCGTCCTGGATTTCAGGTGCCCAAATGACGCTCTGGATGCTAAGTGGGTGGGCCATGGCAATGTCCCCACAAGAACCATATTAGCAGCCTTGAAACACTGAGAAGAAGGAACATGAAGGGGTGATACGTTACGACTGGTGTTGCATTGTGTATTTGCTGCTGTGAATGTTGTGCTTTTTTGGTTTAATAATCCATAGTGGGGAAGGCTACCCTGAACCTGTCTGTTGCACGGCAAGGAAGAAAATCTGATTCTTGTGGGGGGCGTGAAAACCCACAGACACGTTCAGGTCCTAATTTAGTGGACATCCATTTAAATAAAGTACGAAAGGGTCCAATTCTCCTTGTGCGTCATTTACGGCCGTGCACAGTGGCTGTAATATGCTACCAAATCAGGATTCTCCACTAAGACTGGCAGTTGCATTTTACACCCTCTTTGCACAGGGGTAAATGATGGCACAACGCAGCAGAGAATAATCCCAAAGTGTTAGGAGCCAGTTGTTCCAGCCCTTTGTCACACAGATCCAGCAAAACACTTAAGCACATGCTGAACTTTTAAGTATACAAGTGTCCCAATGGGACTACTCATCTGCAAAGTTAAGCACGTGCTTAAATGCATTACGGTATCAGGGCCTGCGTGTGCATATCTCGTTCTGAATACAACCTTGCTCTCCAGAAAGCATGTTAATATCTTTTTACCTTGTGGGGGATGGAAAAAGCTTCTGCCCACAAAGGAATTCAGGCTCTTACTGTCCTGTTCATGTGTGTCATTGCTCAGTTTCTGCTCTCTGTTAACTTCTCATGCAGCTTAGGGTTTAATTTAGCAGCTGTGGAGATTCTCAGTGAAATTGGCTCCACTGTTTCTCATCAGAGCCACCAGCCCACATGCAAAAATCCCCAAATGTCAAAAGCCATAGATGCTTTTTGGTAAACAACATGAAAATCCTGGAATCCGTGACTCCCACAGCAGCAGTGTTGGGGCCAGTGTCTGTTATCTCCATCAGTGCGGTACTGTGGCTGAGATTTTTATATGCACAAAAGTCAAGAAATTCAAAGTTATCGTTGTCACAGCAACCCCTTAACACTGTAGAGTAACAGTTGCCTTGGCAACCAGTCCTTTCAATTTCCTGACATGTTGGGGGGAAAAATTGCAGTCATAATTTTGCATGAACATAAGGACAGGGGTTTTCATAGAAATTCTTTGCTTAGAAAACAGAAGCCTCCAGAGGTGGTGCATTTGTGGAGCTGGCTAAAATCAGATTGCACCCTGTGCTACTGTCAGGTTGTAGCTTCACATCTAGGCTCTCCCTACCCTACTGAGCGTGCATATATATAAAACTAGTAACATGGATGTCCGGGATAAAAATAACCCCCACCAAATTTACTGGTCCCATTAGGTTCCTTCTTCTAGGTAGCATGATCCAATCTCAGCTTTCGTTTGAGGTATGGAACCTCTGAACCACAAATTTTGAGTTGAACACGAGCTCTGAGAAGTGCCCGTTTGAATACAGTGATGCTAATGATCACCTCCAAACTAGAGTCACCCTCCCAAACAGCCAGTAAAATCTCAGTCTGCACATCCTCCAAGTTAGCTCACACGATCGTGCGTCCATCTCTTAGAATGGCCGGAATAACAGTAGCCCTTGGGTCGCTACAAACAGATTTTGCTGCATTATAGTATTGGTTGCCTGTGTAATAGTTTACACTTCCAACATAAATTGATCCTCCCAACAGTCTCTGAGGTAGGGAAGTATCCATTTTTCAGGTAGAGAAACAGAGTAACAAACAATTTAAGTGATTTGCCCAAGGCCGAGAGAAGAAATCAGTGGCTGAACCAGGATTAAGTTTAGGACTTTTGGGCTGTGAATTAACATGCTTAACCCACTAGTCCCTGCTGCTTTCTCTGACAAACATAAATGCATTAAGTGGCATGGCTGGATAGCTGTCCAGGGTGCATCCAGAGTATGGAGCAGTCAGTTTAAAGCTCTGATAGTTGGCCTTAACTGGCTTACATTGTTTGAATATACAGATCTCCAGGTACATATATCTGAAGTATTTCAGTGCATTAATTAGAATACATTAGTTGGACGTTCGATGCTGCATGTGTTCTGTGATGCAGGTTTTTGAACACTTACAACTTTTCTCGGACGTGGACAAGGTTTTCGTCCTCATCATGGCCGAAGTGCGCTGTGACTTTGAAGTTAGTCTGAGCCTGAAAACCACATGTGGGCAGTTGGATATCTGATGAAAAATGCTTTGTTCTTTTATTTTGTCATGCTTCAATAACTCAAAGCCAGTCATATAAATTTAAGTGAAAATCTCAATCAGCTCTCCCCCAATATTCACCAGGAGAAATTCTAGCCAAAAGGATCTTTTTTGGGTGGAAAATGGTTAAACCTGAAAAAGCTGGACATTCTAAATGCCTAAATATAGTGTCAGTGTTGCAATGGTATTATACAAGCCTTTATTTTTTTACACTGAGAAAGCGATTGCTAACCTTGGACTTCTGCAGTACCATCACAATTGTCCTTGATCATGTATCATCTCTGTAACTGCTTGTTCTGTCACTCTGGAAGAGGGGAGCGCTGCAGATTAAAAATGAATCTCCTGATGATCTAGTGCAGTTGGGTTCTTTTTGAGCTTCGTGGTAGATGGAAAGAATTCTTGGATAACTGAGAGTCATTGAGAGTTTGCTGTTTTAAAATGATCTGTATTGGTGGTTCAGCCTGCTCTGAGAGGTTTCTGTTTTAAAACACCAGAACTCCCTGTGTCCTAGTGGTTAGTTTCCCACGCTGCCATGCAGGCTACCTGTGTTTGATTTCCATTCATGGTTTCTGACTCCTTTCGTGCATTCTCCCCTTATAGAGGAGTGACGACCTCCATGTTGCTCAGCAGCAAATGATTGGAGATACAGATGGGCTTCCTTCCAGTCCTCCGCTGGAGGGATGGTGCAGGACAATAGGGAGGTGCTCAGAGGACACATCAAAGGAAAAATCAACTATATACCGTCTGCCAGATCATCCCCTGCTCAGTAAAAGGGCCATGGGAAGATACCACTATATTATTCTTCTTGTGGAGAAGCTGCATCTTCTTTCCAAGCTGTTTCTTGGGAGAATCAGCAGGAATCCTGCTGTCTATAACATTTAATGGCTGATTTGTGGTTTTAAATTCCCCCCCCCACACACACACACACATTCTCCCCCACCTCCACCTTCTCTCAAAATAAGACAATACTCATTGGTTTCAGAAAGCTTGAGAAACACACACACACCCCTTTTGTTTATAGATCTTCTACTTCTCAGCTTCCTTTTAAATTGGAAGCCATCTACCACGGGAGAAAGAGAGAGATGGAGGTATGGTCTGAGCACAGGACTGGGAGACTGGACTCTGGAATTCTAATCCCAGCTCTAGCGCTGTCACTTAGCCTCTTTGCCTCAGTTTCCCCCATCTATAAAATGAGAGTGATAATACTAATGAACTACCTTACGAGAGCTTGGGGAGGATTCAGTAGTTAATACTCATAGAGCACTTGGGGGCAGAGTACTGTGCTGAGTATTATTATTAGATATGTTTGTGAGCTCACCCTCTGGGTTGTACAAAAGTTCCTTTGTTACAGTGTTTCAGTATATTCACAAGCTGAAACCCACCATGTTTTGCTGAGGGGAGAGAAGAACTGCAGAGGGCAAGCAGTCTCCTGTGAACACAGTCAGGCCAGACCATTATCTGGTGAGAGGGGATCAGATGAGACTGTGCAAAGTGCACGTCTCCACTTCAGGACAGGAAGCTCCTAATGGGACTATATCCTGATGGAAATGGCAAGGCAGCCTGGAAGGAGGAAGTGTTCCTTTGTAAAGAACGTTGCTCTAAGCAACGGATTTGACTATTCAGGCTCGGAGACCCAGGCCAAACATGGGGAATATGCATCTCTCCGTATCTTGGCAGACAATTTAATCTTCATCCCAGTTAGGAGCCCCTGAAAACTCCTTCCCAGAGTCTTAGCTTTGTCTTCTCTTACAGTTTCCATTCGGAGTGACAGCTAGAGAAAGTGGGTCAGTTGCAGTTAAAAACCTGCCACTGTCCCAGGTACACGTGCAGCCGCTTTAACAAAATATCAGACCTAGAAAGAGAAGAATTCGGTGTATTCGTATTAATTCCTTTATCAAAACGTCATTCCTTGTAAATTTTGCTCTGTATTATTGGTGGTCTGGTATTTCTTTCCCTGCTCGGTCTAGTCTTATTTTCTAAGTCTGTTGCAGATCCAGCAGACAAGATCAGGTGAAATGGGAGAATATAGATAATTGGATCCTATTTTTAAAAAATATGCAATTGCTGTAGGGGGTGACTGTTGTTTGTGTTGCAGTAGTACCTGGAGGCTAGATCGCATTGTGAGAGGCACGATAATAAGAATTCTTCTTTTAGCAACGTTGTGCTGGGGGACTGGGAGGGCTGTTGGAAGGCGCTTTGCATGGCTGAGGGTGCATAGGTAAGAAGATCCAGAAGAGATGGGGTTTGGATATCCTGTGCCCTTCCAGGTGAATTATCTGGCAACCCGGTGTCTGACACTGGTGGGTGTTGAGAATGCTCAGCTATGGACAGGCAGATGCTTTGTCTAAAATGACCTCTGGATGATGCTAAAAGAATCAGGATGAAATTCACCTCTGACCTACTTAAGCCCTACGGTGTGAGAGATGCAAGCACAGCAAGACCTTTGCAATTGCTGCATCCTGCAAGCAGGACTCTGCATTGGCCCCAGTGCCTAGAATGGACAGGGAATGCTCTTGAGTCAGCTTTTCACCCGAGGGGCCCTCGCTGCACTCTAAAGCCGATTCCGTGCCCTCGGAGCAGAAACTCCTGGGGAGAGAGGGTGTCCGCAGCGACCACGCTTCCATCCAGAGGTGAATCCATTGTGCTGTACAGAGATCAGCTGGTCCCCAGCAGTTTCATTTCCATCCCCAGCTCTGTCTCTGGTGAATGTAACTCCAGTGTCTGATTTAAAAAAAAAAAAAAAAAAACCTGTAGCAATATGTGCGTGGGGGCTGGGTGGTGCAAAGCTGGGTGGTTCGTGTTTGTAAAGGACAAGGAGGGCCTCGGATGGGTGAGACTAAAGCAGAGGGAAAGATCCTGTCCCTACTGATTGATGAATAAGAACACCTTGTGTGGCATTAGGCTTCACGGCTGCGGTGGCTGCAAAATGCATCTTGACATGTGCAGCCTCTTAGGAGCTTGCGGTGTTAGAGAGAGCTCTCTGGCAGTGCTGCTTATCTCAATGCGCTCCGAGAGCTTCCTCTTGGAGAGCCCCACCGTGCATGTACGTGCATGCACCAGTGTCAGGAGAGCTGTTTGCACAAGCCCTACAAGGAATGTGTAGCTACAGTGGGTGGCTGTTGTGAGCTGGCACCCGGTCAAGTCATTTCCCAGCAGAGGGAGGGGCTCAGGCTACTGACATGTGGAGCTCTGCTTCTAAGGGGGGGCGGAGGCAGTGGTGGATGGGAGGAGGAAGGGATGGAGCATTGCCATGCAGACAGTCTGTTTTCCAAGGGGCAGTTCCAGAGCCATGTGAGCCATGGGGGAGTGGATTACTAAGCAAGCATCAGCACGCGATCTCTGACCTCGGCAGCTAGGAGAGTGTCTAGTCACTGTTGCTAGGGGGCTGCTTTCCTTTTGGTAATTAAATGTGTGTAGCTAATTAAACCCAAGTAGCTGCGTTGCCTCACCTGGCGTCGCACTCTTCTGTTGTCTGGATTCTTCACTCGCTCGCAGGAAACAAAATCTGTGTCGGGATTCTGGTGACGTGCGAGATACGGGTTCAGAGGCTGCGGAATGATTTTTGAAAGCGACGTGGCTCTGCGTTCTCCTTTCACTCATCACGCCATGTGGAGATGTCTTTGGAGGGAGATTATTTGTGGAGAGCAGTAGCAGGTCTTGTGTGTGCACATGGGTTTGTGAGGATTTTATTGGCAGGCTTTTTCCTTTTCATTTCTCCCTTGCTTACATTACAAAGTGACAGCTCCTACTCAGCTCACATGGGGGCTGTTCCAGAGCAGGAATCTTTTTACGGCTGAGAATAGGAACATGTGTCTTCCCCCAGTCTCCTCCGCTGCTTTAGAAATCAGAACACAGCTACCTTGTACTGTGTTGCATAGTTTTGTAATGTACCCGCCACAGCCCAATGAGAAGCTGCAGAATAATGGGCTTTAAAGGAACCGTACGGATTTTAAGCCACTGCAGCCTTGTATGAATTTAAACTAGGTCTCCTAAGATTAAGATCAGAGCTGGAATACAGTCAAGAGCTCAGACCCCTATATTCCCCATTTAGAGTATCCATAGAACAGCTGATTTGCCTGCATTTTATTGTCCCAGTGCCTGCCACTGCTGCTATAAGATGTCAGTGATTTCCATTATATACCTCTGGGATTAGGGGGTATTCTAGTATAATTTGCCCATTTAAAAAAAATTCTCCCCTTGGAGTGAAAATATTAACTCGTAAAAGATTATTTACACTGGACTAAATCCAGCTGTGGCATGAAGTGAGGGCAATCCCATTTAAATCCATCCCCCCGCTTATGCCGAAGGTGAATTTGGTCAATTAGTATAAATTAGTTGGGTTCAGTTTTAAGATAGTTGCTTTGTTTGCTTTAGAGGGAAGAAAAGAGAACAGTAATTTCTGTGGTTCACTAATATAGTTTTGACTCAACTTTTCTGTAAGAAGGAAGCAGGAGCCACCCCAGTTCATTGTTTTTGTAGCTAACAAATTAAGAGCCTCATCTTAATCTAGAGTTAAGCAAGCACTGAGGGTTTCCCAAAGAAATCTTGAGTCAGCTGACTTTCAGGATTGTTAAAGTGTGTGGGGTCATATCCTGTTGGGGGACACACTGGTAGAACTGGGTCTCGGTGCCTGTGTTCTGAAGATCATGGGGCTGATCCTGCATGAGGAAGATCAGTGGAAGTTTTGCCCTAGACTTCAGTGAGTTCTGGATGTGAGTGGGGAGAACCAGCCATGATGAGCTATGTGAAAATCTCTTTGGGTAACATTTTCAAAAGCAGCTGTATGACTTAGACTTCTAAATTTCTGTCCCTTTTGAAAATGGGATTTCTGCTCCTGGGGCCTTGAAAATGGGACTTGGACACTTTTGCAGATTTTACTCATTACCCCTCTTTTGGGCTCATAATTGAAGCTCAGGAGGCTTAAGGCCTCTCTTTATTCACAGCCAGCACTGACATCGAATGCAGTTGTAATTAGACACCTAGAGCTGAAAGGGTCTGTACCCCATTAGGGTCCGTATCCCCTGTGCCTCACTGCTGGCTTAAGGCTTCAGCAAATGGAAACGTCTGTCAAGATCAGCTGTTGCTTCTTTCTTTCTTTCTTTCTTTCTTTCTTTCTAAATTGGTCACTATCTGATGCATTGACTTTACATGTAGAGTGCACTGTAATAAAACTAGGTTCATAGCGGTGCTTTGTTTGCTATGCCTTTGTGTACTAGGAAGACTGCATTGACACAGCATCTTTTTCCGTCTTTGGTGATCAATATATTGAAGGGTTCCGCTGCTCTGTTAGTGGGTGCTAGCAGAAAAGGACAGCATATGTTTTCTTTTTTGACTTCAGCATTTCCATGTGATGCAAGTATTGCTGGCTCTTATCCATCCCTCCACTATTAGCAGCACTTTTTCAAGCTGTGTTGCTCTTCAGAATGCCCATGTCACCCCCCGAATGGGAAACGCAATCTGCCATCCTGTTTGGAGATATTTTGAGAGATGAATGTTTTAGGGCCTGGCATAAGGCCAGAACAAGTAAGCTCGGCAGAGATGTTGGGATGGGAAGAGTTTACTTGCCCTTCCCAAGCCACAGAGCATCCAGGGAGCTGTTTCACTATGACAACATGGCCCTTTTCCAGATTTTGGACAGCAGATCACTGTGTAGTTACAGATTCACTGGCCACATCCCTTCAGTGGCCAAACCACAGATCGCAGGCCGCCTCCTGCACAGCGGTGCAAAGAGAGCTGTGCCCATTCCACCTCCTTTGCACCGTTTCCAGAGCCCTGCTTCTTAATTTGATCAGGAATCTAGGAGAGATGAACTGAAGCTGAAGTCAGGAACGGAGAGTAACTCCTATTGCGCTGAAGGCAGGTTACAGCACAGAAGCAGCAAGGGACGCCCTCAGACTGGGATAGAGGAGGGGAGTGGAAGGAGTATTCAGGCTCATGCTGCTGCTTTGGCGGAACGCCACTGCTAGGGCTCTGAACTGCCTTCTTTGCTGCTGTATCAGCTTATGTTTCCTACATTTTGTATGTGCTCTGCATCCGTGATTCATTTGCCGATGTCCTTAAGAGAGCCTCTTTCCATGTCAGTGTTTGCCACGCACGTACAGTCAGAGTGTTCTGGCAGGGAGCTTAGGAAGTCAGCGGGGTGGAAGCACGGTGCTGGGAAGGATCTGACTTTCACATTCCACAGGAATCAGATTCGTTTCTTGGGTCTTAATTTCTGAGTTTTGTTCGGGGGGTGGGGTGGGGGTGGCGGAATGTAGAGTGAAGTGTCTGGTTTGTTTGAAAGAAAAACACTTAACGAACTTAGACGCATTCGAGAGTCCAGGTTATACTTGCATGGAGCTAAAGTGGTTTTATGGGAGAAAACATGTATATGATTATTTTTCTTCTTGTTTTCATTTATAATCATTCCTCCTCCTCCCTTCCTTGCCACAGGCTATGACCCTCACAGATGAAATCTGAGATTTAGATAATGGAGAATGCAAACTACTTAGAGTTTTCATCAGTGATTGTGCCTTGAATTCTAATGGGTCCCAAACTGTGCACGTGCAGAATTCACTTAAATGCAGCCGTGTCTGGGAGACAGAGCTGCACTCAGATGGGTAAAGAAGCCACAGAGCACTTCGGGGAGGGGAAAATGTGCATGTGGGGCAAACCCTTTCTCTTATGAAACGTGGAGTGGGATCTTTAGTATTCATTGAGACCAGATGTGATCTTGATTTTTTTTTAAGGCCTTATCTGAAAGACCCTGTATGGTGTATGCTCCATGGAATATGAAATATCTGCCTTGGAAGGATTGAGTTTATCCTGCTTTGATTTGGATCTGTCGTTTTTGAGAGTCTAGTTATTTGAAAACTGAGAGCAGAATGTCCTTGAAGCAAAGACCTTCCATTTGAGACTGCTGCCTGGGCAGGTCGAAGTGTCTGACTGATCCATATATTCCAGTGTCTCTTCTGTAATCTCCTCTGTCACCTTGCTGCTGTCATCTCTTCTGTTGATCCATCCAAAGCGGAATATGGACCAGAGAAAGATGGAGTTCCAGCGGGTATGACTTACACAGCAGAATCTATTTACTTGACAAATCCGTGCTCTGGCTGTAAATCATTTCACTGTAGAATGCTTAGGACCTGATCCTGAGAGGCGCTGAGCACTCAAAGCTCCCACTGGAGTTAAAGGGAGTTGTAGGTGCTCAGCACTTCTGTGGATCAGGCCGTTAGAGAACCCATTTTTCTACCATTAAAGAGGGATGAGTTTCAGGAAGCCTGCTCTGTTTCCTAGTTGATTTGGATCACTTGCTACTAGAATCGGCACAGCATTGCAGAGTTTGCCAGGTGGATTAGGGAATGTTTTCACACTGCTCTGAAGCATTCAGCAGGACCCACTGCCAGAGACATGGTGCCGACCTTGGCAGACTATAAGTTCACTCTAATGTGGCAAATCTTACTTTTCGAAGAGCATAGCTTCATGAGCTTTGGAGCCAACTGTTACTGTTTGTCAAGGAGGGGAGGAAGCAGTATCGAGAAGTTTCTTGCACAATAAGTTGTTGTGTCGTGCGCTTCTCCTTATTACGTCTCCTGGCCCAGTGCCACATATTCTAGATTGCAGTTAACACGATTCTCACAAGTTTTGGTTAACAGATCCAGTAAGTTTTGTGATCTAAACTGTATACAGAAACAAAAGCATCAGCAAGCAAATGGCAGGTGTGATTATTATAATGTAGGCCACAATTTGCCTTGGCTACTACAACATAGATTATGCTATTCTGTTACTTGGTGCTGTGGTCCTACAGTAAGGGACCGATCTTGCAAAGTCATGGTCAATGCATCTCATGACCGTGACCTACATTTTCAGCAGGACATTGCACTTTGAGGTGAGAACAGTGGTCACTGTGTTTTTCGGTAACAAATTAAGCAGTCCCTTTCTGAGTATGTAAAGGCTAAACAGATTATAGCTCCGTATAGATATCAAGTTCTGGGTCAAGATTTTCAACAGTGGTTGTTGGGGGTTTTGTGTGTGTGTTTTTGGTGCCCAACATCAGACAGCTTAAAGGGGTCTGATTTTTAGAGGGGGAAGCTCAGTGCTTTCTGAGAATCAGGCCCCTTGAAGGCATCTTAGATTGGGCACCCAAAAACTGAAGGACATGAAATCGCTAGTCACTTTTGAAGATTTCAGTGATAATAAGGTGCGCTGTAGAAATACATTCTGCTTAAACCCAAGCAGAAAGAAAGTCAGTGGAAGGATATCTCTCTCTTCCTTCCCTCACTTTTTTACGTAAAATCCTCTTGTTGGGATATTTTTGTTTGTTTGTTCGTTCTTGGTTTTTTTGGCCTGACTGGTTAATAAGCTTGGTTGTTATAAGTCTTATGGGGGTGTTTTGGTTTGGTTTTTATGGAGGGGGAATGTTGGTAGCTGGGGATGTTAATGTAGGGGGATAGTCCTTGCTGTGGTGGAAA
The DNA here is from genome assembly GCF_003597395.2 of Chelonoidis abingdonii. Lineage (NCBI taxonomy): Eukaryota > Metazoa > Chordata > Testudines > Testudinidae > Chelonoidis > Chelonoidis abingdonii. The sequence goes on from NC_133788.1 coordinate 14,703,394, forward strand.
AGCTTTTTCGAAGAGGAAAGTGTTGCAGCTTTTTCTAAAGACGGTTCGACTCTGAAATCTCCTGTGTCCTTTGGAAGTTTGTTCCATGGCTGGCTCCCTTCAACTGAGAATGCTTTGCCCCCATGTCTCAGACACTGCTTCATGGGTTTTGTGATCTGCATTGTCCCAGAGAGCCACAACTGCTTGACAGTTCAGAGATCAAAATTAGGCCTTTAATGTAGCTGGGGCTTATTCCTAGCCTAGTATTTTGTAATTTGAGGGGAGGTAGGCCACAGCTGCCACTGTTTATTTTAATGTAAGGCTATTAAGACTTTCCAAAGACGAAATGATTATTGGCACTATTAAACCACACACACCCCTTATTTACGCAGACCAGTGGCTATTCTGGGCTAAATTCAGACCTAATGCAAGCAGGTGCAGTTCTACTGATGTCTGTGGAGTTGCTTAGGGTTGCTTATATCCTTAGAGTTTACTTATACCTGATTGGATTTTGGCCCATGAATCACTTCATTTGTGGTGCTGTGCTCAGACACTGGGATCAGCACTATTCCTATTATAGGGGAGATTCCATAGGATTGACCAAGTAGAGCGTTCTGGTTTTTATGATTGTCACCAGCCCTCTCCTTTACTGTGAGGATTTAGAAGGTGTAGCCTTGACTGGAAATGAGTGATAAAGTGAAGACAACTGGCAGAAATTAGGAATGAGTGACAGGGGATGGATCACTGGATGATTACCTGTTCTGTTCATTCCCCCTGGAGCACCTGGCATCGGCCACTGTCGGCAGACAGGACACTGGGCTAGATGGACCTTTGGTCTGACCCACTATGTTCGTTCTTTTGTTCTAATGGCAAAGGCAATGGGCGTGTCCTGGTTACAGTGGGTCACATTTTTATTTGTATTTCTTCCATTGCTTTCTTCATGCTGTCCGTAGACTTTAAAGAGAAAGGAGAAGGAATATGAACATGAGATGGAGCGGCTGGCAAGGGAGAAGATCGCTACCCAGCAGCGACTGGCCGAACTGAAGAATGAGTTGAGCCAGTGGATGGACATCCTGGAAATTGACAGGATTATTCGACAGACAGTTCAGCCAGAGGATGACCAGGCATCTACCTCGACTGCATCAGGTACTGTTAGCTTCTCTGTTATTGCTGTGGTATTGCCTGGTGCTAGTTTGACCTTGAAACCATGTGAAACAACCTGAGTTTCCTCTCAGTTTCATCCCAGATCTGTGAATATGGTGCTAAACGATGGAATCTCCTTTCAGGGTCATCAAGACTTTTGACTAAACCAGCCCATGTTTTGGTTTTGGAACAGAACATGGAAGTGGACAAGTTTCAGCTGGTGAAAAGCTCCATTTTAGCCTGGTCCACGCTAGCTGAAATATCTTCCCAGCACAGTTTAACACTGTCAGCCAAATGGCTTTCACAGGCAGGTAGCTGCATCCACACTGCCTTTCTAAGGACCATTGTTGCATCCGACCATGTGAACAATGTTTTCGAAATGCTGCTGGAGGATTCAGATATGCGACATGCTTACGTATTACAGAATAGTATGTGTTTGCAAACCCTGCTATCCAGTTTTAAATTGTGCTACGTGCACTAGGTATTTCAGGCCTCTCCTGAAGATGGAACTGAATGGGATTTTTTCATGCCCATTGACAGGTGGGTAATCATCAAAAGTTGAGCTGTAATTATACATCCAATCCTGAAATCAGGCTTCAAGCAGAGTGCCCTGGTGATACGAACACAGAATTGGGAACCAGGTGACCAGAGTTCTAATCACACCAGTTTGGCCCAGTTTTTTGTCCTCCATTTTTGGGTGCCCAGGTTCACAACCCAATGCTTGGTTATCAGAGTGCAGAGCACTAGAAGCTCTTGCCAACTTCCCCTGGAGCTGTGGGTGCTTGGCACTTCTGGAAATCGGGCACAAAGTTTCTTGGGTTCGGCATCCAAAGTCAGAGAGCACTGTTGTAAAAGTTGTCCTTAGACTCTCACCTGAGGGGAGATCATTCTTATCCACCTCCATAAAGCACAGGAATGGTCTTGCAGGAGAGGTTCTATGTACATACAAAGTGTTATTATTTGCAAGTGCTGTTTTCCCCAGTAAAATCTGCATGTTGGACCTCCTACATTGTAAGACTTAGCTCCCCACATTCAAAACCCAGTTGTAATCTAATGCCAACGCGCATTCCTGCTTGTCAGAACTGAGCGAATATAAAGCAACAGGTGTATTTGCATTGAAATCTCAAGGTTTTTTCTGCCATGTAGACAGGAGCCTTTAGAAGGGCGCTGAATGGAGGAGGAAGTCACCAGTGCATTTGAACAGTTTAGTGAATCTTAATATTGAAAAGGACCCATGATGAAAAGTAAACGGTTGTTAATGGAGGTAAAACCTTTTCACACACATCTGCCCTGTAACAAGTTTATCAGTAAGATAGGAGGGGCCATGCTTTTGGCTTGACTTGTGATCTGCCATATGAAGAATAGACCATTCAAGGACATGCTTTGGCTGAGGTTAGCACTCTGTAACCATTTGTATCAATTCCTTCAAACAGCAATGGAATCCGCCTGTGAAACTACAGGCAATCGATACAGCAGCAGCTGGAAAGGGAAAACCTGAGTTCAGCAGTTCTGTCCGGGTTCTTGTGCTATGCCCATCACCATGGTGTCTGAGCACCAACAGACTCAGAATTTAGGCTGTTGCAAATGTGGAATGATGTCAGCCCTCTCTTGAGCTGCCGTCTGCAGGGAAGGATCTCTTAAAGGGTTGGGAAGAGGGAAAGGTCTTCCCTAGTTCTCCCAAGCCACCGCATCTTTCAAGATATGTAATTGCCACTGCATTGCTGGCTTTAGAATGAGCAATGCAAAGTACCATGCTCAAGGTCCTGGTCCCGCTGGGGTCCCCACAGTCCTGCACTGACTCAGCAGTTCACTGGCTGGACCAGTCTCCTTTTTCTGTAGCCAGAGGGTAGAGAAACTAGCTGCCATATTTCCCCATCTCAGTTCCCTTCCTATCCGAAGGCAGAAAGAGAGGTGCGAACAGATGAAATGACTTGGTGGAAAGTAAAAAGAAGAGTCCCAATTAGCAAAGTCTCTCTACGACAAGAAAACTCCCTAAGTTAGGATTTGGCCTAGTCCTGTAGCCCTTGGGTGGGCAGACCTCCATCTGTTTCCCATGCAGTCTTTTTTTATAACCTCCTCTGAGGACCTGTGAAGCTGAGACAGAATTCACCCCTTGTAAAGAGAGGACTGAGTACTGTCCCTGCTGCCATCACAGGAGGCAACTCTCACTGTCTGAGTTCTCTCCCCCTGCCTGGCATCTTCAGGGCACCACTCTCAATTGGGGTGTCTCACTTTCTAAGGCGGACTTTGCCCTGCTGAGAGAATCCCCCTCTTGGCAATCTACTGGGAGTGGGGAGAGGTTGGCTGTAAGGATTGGCCGAGCCTATGTTCAAAGGAAGATGTTGAACCTGAGTGTGGTTGGGCTACCTTCATGCTATAGAATGATAACTCCGTCCTACACTTATAATCGGTTCCTCCCTTCATGCCCTGGAGATGAGGCTGGATAGTCAGGCTCATTCTCTGCTGTTCTGTTTACCCCAGTTTCTTCCTTTCATTTTTTCCAGAGGGCGAAGACAACATTGACGAAGACATGGAAGACGACAGGCCCGTGAACTCATTACCAAAACTAATCCAGCGCCAGCACCCCGAGCTACTGAAAGCTGTCCCTCCGAATGCTGCTTCCCACCACCCGGCAGTCTTGCCTCAGCACCTGCCTCTGCATCAGAAACAAACCCCACCCCACGCACCACCGCCCCTCCAGACCCAGGCACTGGTCCAGCCGCAGGCGATCGTCCCCGCACAGACTCACATCGTGGCGGCTTCGACGGTGCAATCGACTGTTATCGCGCATACCGCCACCACCCACGCGTCGGTCATCCAGACTGTCAACCACGTGATTCAGGGTCCGCAGACCAAGCACATCGCTCACATAGCACCTTCCACGTCCAGCCCCGTGCAACTCACCACTGCTGCTCAGCCTATTGGCCACATCACTGTGCACCCGGCAACCATAAATCACATGACCCACCTTGGCCAGCAGTTACCCATTTATCCTCAGCCTGTGGCCGTCAGCCAACCGGTTGTGAGCCACATCGCTCACACGATTTCTCACCAGCAAGTGAATGGAACCACAAACCTAGGCCAGCAAGCGGTGATGACCAAACCTGCTGTAGGAACCCAAGTTGTCCACCATCAACAGTTAGTGGGGCAAACAGTGCTAAACCCGGTAACTATGGTCACCATGCCATCATTCCCTGTGAGCACGCTGAAACTGGCCTAGTGTGGAAGCTCGCTGGCAAAATCTTTGGCAGGCCACCTTTCCTGAAACTCCATACATTCCAACTATGTCCGATTCCAAGGGAGAAAAGTGCAGGAACTCTGTGAACAGGAGAAGAGTGACACACCTAAGGTTGGGACTGCCAAGTCCATCCTTAATCTTTTAGTAACCAACCTGGAAGTGGTAATGAGAAACGGGGGCTTCTCTGCACTTGAATTTCGCTAATCAGAGAAAACTTTAATGACAGTTGTTCATAGTGATTTTTTTTCCTTTTACGTGTAATCAGTGAAATATGAATATGATGTTCTTAAGACTTTAATTTTTCCCTTTCATGTGTTGCTTCTTTGTAGAATAAAAAAGGCTAATCTCTTTATTGAGACATTGCGTAGAATGGGAAAAAAAATCATAGAAGTCTATATTTATATGTATATGTATCTGCCCAAAGCTACATATATATAAATAAATATAACAGCGGAGAAGGCCTTTGGCAAGGTTGATTGTTTGCAGGCTTATTAGACAACTTAAATGTTAATTTTTGAAGGAAGAAAGCAGAGTGTCCTCTTTTAAAAAAAGAAACTTTAAAGACAGATGGTTTAGTGGACCAGGTACAAATATTTGATGACAAATTTAAAAAAAAAACGTTAAAGGTTTTTCCCTTCAGTATATTACATTTCAGTAACCATCTGAAATCACTGTGACTTGTTATGGCATTTAAAGGAAATTCTCTGTCCTGTTTAATAAAAGGAAAACAAATACACAACTGGACTTCATTTGTTGGAATTTCATAAATGACTCCATTTTTACAGCTTTATCAAAAGAAAATGTCATCTTTGTTGTTTTCATGGTTTAAAAATACGTTTTGTGTTGGGGTTGGTTTTTTTTTTTCTAACGCAATAATTGATTTCACAGAACTCTCTGTGCACGGCTCTACCTATTTCAGGATTCCTCACCCCAGTCCCATTCCCTAAAACGATTTTGACAGAGGCAGTTATTTAGAACTAGTGGCTTTGCAATATATTTCGCCAGTTGGGTGGAATGGAACCTGGGACGAGAAAGCCGCCAAAAATGAGGTTGGTTTGTGGTGGTTTTTTGCCTGAACGTGACCACGTTTTAGTGCAAGATAATGAACAGATTAGAAAATGGATAAATATGCATGTGAAATGATCCAAGGGGCAAGAGCTTTTAAAAAAATCAAATGAAATGGAATTTAATTTTGTATAGGATAACAGTATATTCCAGTACATCAGTATATAGAACCTGACAGTGTGTCTTACAAAACACAGTGAAATCTGACTAAAGAGCAACCCCCTTCTTATCTGAAGAGACTACTTTAAAGCATCCCAAGGTTTTTGGTACAATTTTGTTCCATCTTCCATGGTGGTCGAACAAGATCCCACTGAAGTCAGTGGCAAAATTCCTATTGACTTCAATGAGACCTGTAGATTTTCTACAGATACTTGCCATTCTCTTCAGTGATTGCTTAAGACATGTTTGTTTATCCGTTGTTTGAATCTTCTGTTCCTTGTCCCACTTCCCATGTCATACTATTGCTAATGTTCTCCTTTTTCTTCTTTTTGAGCTGTAATCCTGATGCAGGCAAAACTCCCACTGCAGCGAGGGGAAGTTTTGCACGTGTCAGGACCAGGGGATAGTGGTCCCTATGCAAACATCTGTCCTTTCGTATCATGTTACTGTCTGGAAATGGCTAGCCGTGAGAGTAAAGGTGCAATTAACTCAGCCTCCTTTGGAAGTGACACCAACCCAGATTAGCATGTCAGGTGTGTGTTGACTAGTCAAGTGATCAGGTACCTTCACCACCCTAGCCACTTTAGTGTGCAAATTTGTTTCTAAGTTGAGATCTTTCCTAGGGAATGGATCCTTTTGACCGTATTTGTCCAAAACTCCCATTCACTTCAATGGGATTTTCACCACAGTAAGAACTGTAGGATTTGACTCTCTGGCATCATCAGAGTCAGATAGTTACTATAGGGTTGTTTAAATTTAATTTGAAAATCTACCCCTGCCCCACACTACAGTTGGAACTGTTAGAAGGAGTGGTTGCTGCTAGCAGAGATCTAACACAGTTTCCCTTGCCCGTGTAGACAAGGATATTTCTCCTAAGAATTGTAATAGGCCTGTTTTTATAAAACCTTGCATGAAGTGAGGAGCACAGTTGTCAGGGTTCACAAGCCTGTGTTGCTAGCATGCTGTCAGTTACAGAGTAGTCAGATCTTAAAGTGAATTAGGCCCTATCCCCAAACCACCTTTATACAAATTGATTCCTAGTCACTACTAATGTCCTGTTAACATTGTGGAGGTAACAGAATTGCTACAGGGTTACGTGCTCCTTTGCTCATTCAGATGCTTTCTCAGTAAGGTTGTATTTCTTTTGTAAGTTGGACCTCAGCGGATATCTAGAGTTAGCCAGCAGGACAGTGACTTTTCATCAGAGAGCCTCAAAAGCATGGAATTTTTGTGGCAGGGTTGCCTGCCTGTTCAGGAATAACTGTGTGGCTTTGTCTCTTGAACCTGTTGAGAGGGAAAGGGAGAATAGAGCTCCCACCTGCCCTTTGCACAGGTCCAATTGGTGGAGCTCTAAAGGAAAGCAAAAGCAAAACAAGGAAGTCCCAATTCTTGCCGACCAAGGCTACGTTTCTCAAAAGACTCTGATCCAGGGGCTAGAGCTCATCTGCATATGGTTACTGCGATGACACATACAAATTGGTGGCTAGTGAGTCCTTTGAGCAGGGTTGAGGGCACCCAGGACCCCACAGGATTAGACCTACAATTATCCATATTTGCAGGAAATTACAGTAATTGCATGTGCAACTTTGGATGCTCTTGCACACACATTTTTGCATGTGGATCTGCTTTCTCGATGTTGGAAAATATGGCCCAGGAGGGGCATCTGAGAGCCTTTCGTAAAACACCTTGGATAACTAACAGTGAAATAGTCAGAGTTATTCCTAAAAACACCAACCCTCCAACGCAAAGTTTTCTCTAGTGAAAAGTGTTTGAGGAGAAAAGGAAGTGCTGCTTTCATTTTACACAGGGGAGTCCATTTTCTTGTGGGTTCTTTAATGGCTTTTATTGCATGGACATCACCTTGCTGGCCTTCGAATCTTCTCCTCCTCCTGTCTGTAGATTAAATGTTGTGGTGACCGTAGGTGTGATGATGGGTAGCACCCCTGTTTCACTTCCTGTCATTTAGTTCTGCCGGACGTCCCCTTCAATGATGTTAACTAGCCTCATTACAAGTAAGGCTCCTCCCATCTGGCCAGCCCTGAGCCAGTCAACTAGTCTGGGGCTGTGTCAACGTTCGCACATTGTCGGCAAAACTTTTATTGGTCAAGGGTGTGAAAAAAACACCCCAGCCGACATAAGTTTCACTGACAAAAGCGCTGGTGTGGACAGTGGGTACAACTGTGCTGTTGTAAGATCTGTAGCATAGACCTAACCTGGACATCCTGGACCAACCCTGTAGTCATTCATGTTCTCCATGACAGTCCGAAATATCTTCTTTGTTGAGTTTTGTTTTATTTTTTCCAAATCAACGATTTTCTTTCTGTCCTAGGGTGGGAATTCCAACCCCAACTCCTCTGCCATCAACTCTGCCATTCTCATTGATAAACTTTAGAGTTACTCAAATGCTTCTTAGAAATCAAGTTCAGTACTGTATCACAAGGGGCACTTTAGAAATGTCTCTCCTCCTCTGAGATGTGTGTTTTCCCTATGGAGAAAGCTATATATAAATAAATATATATCTATATATCTATATCTGTACACTTTGGGCATCAGAAGATCAGTATGTCCCATAATAAACAAACAAATAAATATGAAGTTTACAAGAAATCTCTTCTGTTGTTGAATAATATTAGTTACTGGTAATCCTACCACAGAGAAGGCAGTAAAAATGGGTTTCCTAGGCAGACAGCTGCTGTCATTTAAGTCCTGATTCAAAGCTCATGGAAGTCAAGGGAAAGATTTTCATTAACTTCAGTGGTCTTTGGATAAAGCCCTTGAACTGCAGTGTTTCCTAACGCAGTCTTTATACAAGTCCTGGTGCATGTATAACATTATGTGCCATGTGGGATGCACTCCAAGATAGCGTACTGAGAACAAGCAATCAGAGGGTCAGTCCGTTTCAGTCTCTTGTTTCAAGCTAATTTCTAAAACTAACCTGCTGTATCAGTTACATCTAAATGCCATCCAGCAGGAATAAAAACAAACTAGCTTTAAAAAAATCACTTGCTAAAAAAAACAACAAAAACACCTTGCTGCTGACACATTAAATATGGGGTATGATCCTCACCTCACATAGATGTAAATCCAGAGTGGAGCTCAGCCAGTCTGAGATTAGAATCTGGTCCCATTTTCCAGCCTTGTGCACTTTGTGTAATCCCTTATACTTGTGCCAAGTGGGTGTAAAATGTTCCCATTCTGGTTTGGGAGTGGTGTACACCAACTCTGCATTAACATTGCGCAGGGCTGAATGATGACACACAGAGCAAAACAGAGAATCAAGCCCACCGGTGCCTGATTCATGATAGCGCGCGCGCGCGCGCACACACACACACACGCGCACACACACACACAGTACAGGTCTGTCTCATCTTACGCTGGGGTCACGTTCCGCTGTCAGCGCGTAAAGCGAAAATCTCATAGTCAAAATGACATTGAGTGTAATGACGGGCAGAATCACCTGCACTACAGAAACAGTATTTAAATTGTTATTTTTCTCTTCTTCTTTTTTTGTTTTTGCTGACCGCGCAAAGCTGAAATCGCGCATGTTAAATGCGCCTAAGAAGTGACAGACCTGTACCCTGTTTTTAAAGGCATTGCTGTTGTTCAAGCTGGTGTTTGCCAGGCCTTGATTTCTCCCTTTTGTAACCTACAAATTGCTGGGGCTTTTAAAACATCAAAGCTGCACCTGTAGCTTTAAAATAATTAATAATAATAAATAATCATTTTTACCTGATGTCAAACTAAAAAAAAAAAATGATAGCAGGAGACTGGCTGGAATTTCTAAAGGCTAAGTCACATAGAAGCAGAAGTTCTAATGACTTTAAATAGGACTTCTGCTCCTAAGTCACTTAGGCACTTGTGAAAAAAGCACTCAGGAAACACACACAGTGTAGTGTGTGTTGGGGAATTGTGTTGGCTGCAAAATACCTTTTGTTTACTCAGATTGGAGTGAGGGGCTTCATTCTGCCACCTTTAGTCAAGTAGCACTTTCTCAGGCATGTAGCTCCCCAGATATTGATGGCAGTGTTGGTATAAGCATTGCTCAGTGTGAGTAAAGGTGGTGGAATCCTTCTCCGGTAGAAAAGCTTTGCTTGTCAGTTCATGAATTCAGAATTCATGAATTCAGAATTCATGAACTTGAGTGACTACAATTCAGATGGTTCTTGCTAATTTATGGCCAGATCCTGAAGTCTTGACTCATGCCTTTCTCCGATAAAACTCAATAAAAACTGAGAAGAGACATCAAGATTTAGGACCCGATCATGCGGTCACATGCTACCAGTTGTGGTGCTTTAATGCCACTCAAGCTCCTGGTAATAATGGCTATGCCTGGTAGCACAGCAGCCTTGGACTCTGCTCCGGCACCAGATGGAGCGCAGACAAACCACTGCCTCCAGATGGATCCATATGGGTACCAGCAGCCCACCTGCACGTTGTCAATCGCACGATCAGGGCGTCAGTGTGCTTCAGACGGGTGTATGATGAGTACAGCTTTTACATCAAAGTTTCCAAAGTGAAAACCTCTTGCAACCTGCACTGCTATATGAAACAAAAAGAACTCGTTTTATATGAGGCTAAGTCAGACCATTTGCTTTAAATTTCCTTTTTAAACCAGGCCTTTTTTCCCCCTTGTGTTGAATTTGTAAGCAGAGCAAAAGAAGGCATTTTAATGACTAACAATCTGCAGGGCAGGTAGTGTCTGTCTGTTTGGTTGAGCCTGGCTGTTGAACAGATTAGGTAGATTTGAAAGCTAGTTGTGACCAAAAAGTTTCTTGTACATTTTACTATAATATAAACAAAGATAATCATTGCTTATAAAGGCTTTTATGAAGACCACCCATATAGAAGGAATCAAATACAGCATTTGTGTTTTCCAACAGGTCCCTGAAGTGATTAAGACGAGGCTTTGGTTTTTGGGTGGCAAATTATCTGCATAAACATAACCCATCCCCTTTTTGTGTCCAGCATTTAGTCTGCAATTAGATTCTCTCTTTGCTCAATCATTGGCAATTTCATTTCTCCAAAGCGATAAACCCACAGCAGGGGAAGGTGCTTGTGCAGTGGGATGGGGCTTACTGAGGTCATAGTCCTGTGGAGTACCCTGCATTGCTTGGTAGTGTCGCAGGTGAGCTGTTCCTTGAAATCCCTCCAGCTGTGCTCATGTCAGAATACAGCAGTTGTTCACTGTCCATTTGGGGCCTGGTATTTCCCATCGATGATGAGAGTTTGAAGTGCTCAGAGGAGTGCCAGATTGGGGCCCTTAACAATACTAAAGGACACCCACAGGGACAATAATTGGAGTGTAACGTATTCCAGTTGAATTGCAATGCAGAGGGGAAAAGACTGGCAATATAGCTACATAATGGTGTGTATTTCTCTCTACGTATGCACGTGAGCGGTGTGTGCCTACGTAATGTGTGCAGGTGTGTATGTATACACCGATGGGACCAAACCAAAACCTCACCCCTAAACACTCTCAAACTTTGGGGAAAATCAGATCTGGACCTCCAATTTTGTGTCCAGGCCTCATCTTGACCGTGTGTGTGTGTGTGTGTATTGCTGTGTTCTAATTAAGTGCAGGCGATCCAATGAAAACTACAGTTTGGTACTAAATTCTCTGTGGTAAGAATTTAGCCTGATAATGGAAAATGCTAAATAAAACCACGTACTGCTGTTAGCAGCTGCAGACTGCCAGGTTATATTAGTCCATCATTGAAATCCAAATGTTTGAAGAGCCTTAAATCTTCCTTGAAGGGAAATGTAAATTGGGAAGAAAACAGAGCTCTTTGGGGGCCGTTTTTTGTTTGTTTGTCTACAAGGGTCCTGTTGGGTGCGAAGAGAAAAAAAGTAACATATTATTTTAGTTATTCAGGGTTTGATTCTGCATCATTCAAGCCAGTGGGAGTTTTGCCATTGTCCCCAGTAAAAGCAGGATCAAGCTTGCGTAGTGCAGGGACAAAGAGAGATTAATTCTTATTTTTCTTTCTTCTTTCTTTCTTTTTTTTTTTTCTCTTTCCCCCACCATAGAATCTGATGGACATGATGTTCCATCTGCAACTGCTTCTACTTACTAGTGTACAATTTATCCAGGTGGATCAGTGGGAAACTTAACAGCCAGTTACGATTTAGTTTATTATTGTGTCAGAAAAATAGCAGGTCCAAAGATCAGAGGGGCTGTCGGATTCTAGTGTTGGCCTGTTTGCCTTTCTGTTGTTGTGTTTGGGGGTTTGTTTGGGCAGGGGGGAGGTTGTATTAAAAGTGGCCTTTCGTAACAAAAATAAAAATCAATAAAATAAAATGCCTTTGAGTGGGTTAGCTGGAGGTGAGACTATATTGCTGCTTTTGTCGATGTTGGTGTGATTGTCTGTTTGCACGCCTGTTTATAAACGTAGAGAAGTTCAAGCAAAGATTTTATCGTGTCTCTGATTTTTGTATGTAGCCTGTGTCTCTTTTGGACTGATCTGCATCCTGAGTGAATTTTTTGCATTAAAAAAAAAAAAAAGTGTGACAATTGTTTCGGGCGGGGCGGGGCGGGAAAGGGGGATTTGAAGAATATCATCGTGTGTGTATGGAGATGGGGGGAGAGAGAAGACTTAATTTGCCTTGTGTGAAAAAGATACATTTGATGTTTGTTCCCCCCCCCTTTGCTTTCTGTGATGTATATTAAGAAGGGTGTTGAATAAAGGTAAACATTTCTTAGCTGGGTTACTGCGAGGTGCTGAAGGTCTCATCCAAAGCCCAAGGAAGTCAGTGGAAGTCTTTCCATCAACGTCAGTGGGCTTTGGATCAGATCCAGAAGGCCCCAATTCAGCACTCCCTTTCTATTCAATCAAAGCACTTAAGCACCTGCTTAGGTCCCATTGACCTTAATGGGAGTTAAGCATGTGCTTAAGTGCTTTGCTGAATAGGGATGGATTTAACCACGTATGTAAATACTTTGCTGAGGTGGGATGCCTTAACTCTCTTGTAGTCAATGGGAGTGGAAGGTGCTTGGCAGCTGCTCACCCCTTTCATGGTCAGGCCCTTAAGCCTCTTCTCGAGTAACCAGGTACCATCGTAACCTTTTGAGATTTATTTTTAAAGGACAGTGAAATTATAAACGGAAAAGCCCAATCTTTTTGACCTGCTTTCCATCTCTCAGCGTTGATGCAGATCAAAATTGATCCCAACACTTTTTATTTTTAGATTTCTTCGTTAGTCAAAATATCGTCTGTTGGGAGCAGACATTCGGCCTCAAGGAAAAGGTCGTCGTTTGTAAATGTGTTATTTTTAGAGTTCTTTCCTATTGGTGGCTTTGTTTCTCCTCCTCTGTTTTATAGTATTTAATTTAAAAAAAAAAAAAAAAAAGTCCCAAACTTGAACAGCCAACAAGATACCAGCACAAATGCAGACTCACTTGCCAGGATGTAATAATGGGCAGTGGTTCAGCGGGATGTTCTTTTTCTCATTACAATGTGACGTGAAAATGTTCAGCCTTTTCTGAACTCTAATTCTGGATTTCTATACCAGGTTGCAAAAAATATCCAGGGCCTGATTCTCATTTACCTTAAGGACTCGTCCCACTGTTACACGTGACAAGGGTCCTTGAAGTCATTGTTAGTTACATGTGTGCCTAGTTTATGCTGCTGGAGTGGAACTTCAGTAAATCAGAAGAAGTTCCATTAATTTGACCCCTTTCCTGGTGCTAATTACCTTGTGAAATAGCATTTTTGGTGCTCTCCAGAATGTCCCGACATCTTTCAGAGTGGCAGACTGCATTACACGGGAAATGTACCAATGCTTTTGCTTCCAGATAAGCACGCCGACCCTCGTCCACCTCCTGCCTGCCCGTTGCCATCCTGTACTTTGGTCCCTTTCTTGATTCCCCCACACATCATGCTTTTCTCGTTCAGAAAGGCTGTAAACAATCAGTTCTCTCAAGCAGGCTGCATAACATACACACACACACGCTCAAACCAAAACATAAAAGTATCACGGGCCCGATCCTGCAAGGTGCTGAGTGCACGTGTCAGTGGGACAGCTCCCATGAGTAAAGGTTTCAGGATTTGGCCCGTACATGCACAGATGAACCAATATGGACGCCTTACAGACACGATTACTACATTCCTGATTCAACAAAGCACTTTAGTGTGGGTTTAAATGTTGTGCATGTGAGTGGTTACGCTGACTTCTATACGACTACTCCCAGGCTTAAAATTAAGCATGTGCTGAAGTGTTTTGCTAGATCAGGGCCTACGGAGGGAATGGAAAATCAAACCATCCCATTCCCACGCTTAAGTCTTCTAAAGAAACCTTCTTTCTATATAGATACCGATTCAAATATCTATGTCTAGATAGCTACAGATATCTAGCTATAAATAGATCATTTCGGCACCTTTGTGGCTAAAAGTATTTACCTTTATCAGCTCTGAGATCTTTTCATTAGGAATCCTTTGATTAAAGGCATTGGTTCTAAATGCAAAGTTACTCCCAAAGCTTGCCAGTGATTCAGCGGCAAGCAACCCTATTGTCCTTCTATTGAGCATCACAGGGAAGCCAAGTGATCTGAAACCAATCACACTGGGCAAATGCTGTCTTTGTTTACAGTGCGGACTTGTCACTGTGTTATCAATTACTGAAATATTAAATATTGAAAAACCTAGACTGTAAAGATTTTTATGTGTTTGGATACATCTACTCTGTGAAAAAAAAAAAAACTAATTTTGTACATATTGTATTTTTACTATTCAGCTGTATTATATTGGCTCTTCATGCTCCAGAATTTAGGTATCAGACATGAATAATATCCATGTAATAAGCACTTGCCTGAAATAAAATATAAAACTGAAATAAACATGCACTGAAACCTGAAACCAGATTTTGCATCTTCCTCCTTGTGCTTTTATATACAGACATTCCAATTTATTTACAATTTCCCAATAATGATGATGACCTTTGATTCCCCGTCTGGCAAAGGTATATTATCGGGCTTCACGCGTGGGACTGTTAATGGAAGTAACCACTATAGCCACTGGTATGAGTTTGCAAGATCAGGTCTTTGCTTTTCCCCCAGTGTGTTGATATTTCATCTAGAAGCCATTCTCCCTAGTCTCCAGAATATGGTACCTGCAACAAAACTGGAAAGAGAGACAAACAGACATCACCTTAAAAATCAGAAGCCTTTTTCAGTCATCAGCATTCCCCAGAGAAGGCCAAATTTTATTTAGATCAAAAGCACAAAGAAGTCCCGGCCTCATTGAAATCAGTGGGGTCACAGTCACCTAACTTTCAAGGTTCTTTCAGTCTTTCTTTTGGGAAGCTCTGCTGGCTTAAGGACTCACCTTCCACCTGCTGACTTCAGGTGAAAAGTAGCTGCTGACCCAACTAAGTTATTTTTTTGTCTGGTAGTTTGCATCACCAATTCCCCCTGCTGCAATCATCCATCTTTACTGAGGGGCAGACTTTGATGTGATCACTGAAAGGCCTTGGCCTGGGAAGAGCTGCGGTGCTCGATCAAGGTTAATGATATAAATGAAGCCAATGCACAGGATTCTAACCTCTGGCTGAATGCACCAGGTTTACCCTGTAAAAGATTTTGATTTCTCCATGGGCCAGAGGCCGAGGTACTCAACATATTTGGATGACTAAGTCCCATTGAAATCAATGGAAATTGGGCACCCAACATGGGTCAGAATCTATATGGGTTTTGCCATGGACTTCAAAGGGGCCAAAAATGTGACCTTCAGCCTTTAAGGCCCATCCTACTGGAAATCAGACTAACAATTGCCGTAATTAGGGACCACTGTTACCAAGTTCCTAGAATCTTTTTTCTAACTGGTATCAAAAGAATATGTTTTGCCTTAGAGCTGTGTTATTAAACTCTCCCCTAGGCTAGTCCTCTCCCAGGTAGTTTAGAGCAGGGTATTATAACATGATTATAAGCAACAAAACCCTGTCCATGTGAGCCAGGGAATACAGGCGAGGCCCCTGCTGCAGAATGTAACAGTTGCCAACACGCTTTTTACTAGAGTGTTAGGGGCCTAATCCAGTGAAGTTCTGAGCGGCTACAGTAAAGTGCCCTCAGGGACAGATCTTCAGCTGCCATTGGCCATTGCAATCAAGGATCTGCCCCGTAGACTCCAATGAGATGGAAAAAGGGTAAAGTATTGGCAGGATTAGGCCAAAAACTTATGTCCCCTCTAATGCATCCTCAAGAAACTAAAGGAAAAACCGACCCAATGTATATTCTAGCGCTGCTGCATTCCTGTCGTACGTATGCCTTATCTAATGTGATCGAATAAAGCGGGAGAGGGAAAGACATTAGAGCCACAACTCTTTCAAGACTCGCCCCCAACTGTTCTTTGCTGTTGCTGTGCTGTGTGTTTTACCCCAGAGCTGGCTGCTTTAGTGCCTTTCATCAGCGGGCAAAGTGGCACGTACTTCCCAGTTCTGAGTTTGCGACATATCCTCTGCGGGAACAGCCGCTAGTTAAATGCAAGACGCTGTTATTTATTGGTACAAGCTTCCCATGATAACAAGATCAATTAATCTTACCCCTGGGCACTTTACAGCTCTTTTAAAAAAAAATATCCAAAGCTCTAAGCAAGGCCCTGTCAACAGTGGTTCTCCACTTGTGAGCTAACTCCCTTCTCTTCACGTGTCATTGTATAACGCCTGCATCTGTAACTTTCACTCCATGCATCTGAAGAAGTGGGTTTTTAACCCACAAAAGCTTGTGCCCAAATAAATCTGTTAGTCTTTAAGGTGCCACTGGACTCCTTGTTTTTGTGGATACAGACTAACACAGCTACCCCCTGATAGGATGGTATAGTCACAGTGCATCCTCAGAACAGAGTCCTTGGGTTTCATTTCTGACTGGGTTGCTTAGCAGGCGAGAGTGGAATCTCAGCAGCCTTGTACCCAGGAAGTAACCTGGTCCTCAAAGGGAGATAATGGGGAGTATACACACTCCTTAGCAAACTCACTACTTGGGACTGCAGATAAGGAATATCTAAGTCAGAGGGATCTCAGTGCCCTCTGCTGGCCTGCAGATGCATCAGAGTGGCAGAACTGACAAGTTACTCGAGAGAACAGGTGGGCAAGGTAATATCTTGTATTGATTGAACTTCAGTTGGTCAGAGAGACGCGTTTGAGCTTACGCAGACCAGAAGAAGAGGCCTGTGTAGCACAAAAAGCTTGTCTCATCCGGTAAAAGATATTACCTTGCCCACATGGTCTCTCTAATACCCTGAGATCCACATGGCTACAACAACCCTGTGTGCAAAGTGACTGTAGTCCATAGATACTAAGCTTCCTAAGGCGTGTACGGCTTACTCTCAGAGATCAGCACAGCCAGCAGGACTGCTCCTGGTAGAAAACATTTGCAGCCTCAGGCCATCAAAAATGAGTGAAGTGGAAATGTGGGCTGGGTAACGTCCCATTGTTGATAGGGTGACCAGACAGCAAATGTGGAAAATCAGGACAGGGGGTGGATGGTAATAGGAGCCTCTATAAGAAAAAGAGCCAAAAATCGTGACTGTCCCTATAAAATTGGGACATCTGGTCACCCTAATTATTGAGCATAGGTTTCAGAGCTCTCCTGAGGCAAGGAAGGTTACACAGTCAGAAGGCTGAAGCTTTGTGTCTCTGTTCTCTATCCTTGAGGCAGGTCACTGTACCAGGACTGCAGTGGTATCAGGCAGGCAGTGCCTTGCTGGCACTTGGTGCTTTTGTGTGTGTGACCGTGTGTGTGGATGGAAACAGGCAGAGATGCTCCCTTGCTGTGATTTTCTGCTCTGTACCATATCTCAGCTCAGCACAGTAATGGCCATTCAAAGGGGAAGGACACCTCAGGTACTGTCAATGCTGGAGTGCCAGAGACAGGGACTGTCCCTTGAGCAGCACTGAGGAGGGACAGCACAAGCAGCTGGAAGACAGGCTTTCCCAGGCTGCCTCCGGGAATGAGAGACCAGCTTGGGCTCCCGAATCCTCTGCCCCTCTGCTGAGAAGCCTGTCCGTTAGTGCCACATGTGGCCAGAGGTTTCATGATGTGGATGGTGACTGCTGAGAACTAAATTTAGGCCACCGAATTCATGGCACTTGCAGGGCTGCCCAGAGGATTCAGGGGGCCCTGGGGCAAAGCAATTTCGGGGGCTCCTTCCATTAAAAAAAAGTTGCAATACTAT
This sequence comes from Chelonoidis abingdonii, assembly GCF_003597395.2. Classification (NCBI taxonomy): domain Eukaryota; kingdom Metazoa; phylum Chordata; order Testudines; family Testudinidae; genus Chelonoidis; species Chelonoidis abingdonii. The sequence goes on from NC_133788.1 coordinate 14,721,142, forward strand.
AGAATAGTATATTCTTGTGGGGGCCCCTGCATGGCCTGGGGCAAATTGTCCCACTTGCCCCCCACCCCGGGCGGCTCTGGACACCTGCGGCACTCAGATGGCAACTCACAAGCTAGGGGAAGAAACAAGGCTCTGCAGGAGAGCAGTGGGTGCCATATCTCTGACTTCAGGAACTCTGTTAGGTCAAGGGCCAGCCCTGGCAAATGCTGCTTTGTAAGCACCTTAAGAATGGTGTGTTCTCTCCTTGCTCCCTGACTTGCACTCCTGGGTGGGAATTGCTGCCACCCCCTGTGATACACGCAGCCAAGGCAGGGCACAAAAGCAACAGAATGTTGCTGAGGATTTTCCAGACCTGCTGCCTTCCCCTCTACGTCAGCTGCGTGTGAAAGAGGTTTTACAGAAAACACTCAAGGGTGTCAGGCAACCCAGCCACTTGCTGTGTGTAAATTGGTGCAGGCTGTGCTCATTGTAATGAGTGTCCCTAGCAGCTGTGTCAATTACAGCAGCAAGCCCCTGTTTGATCAGGTTGGAAGGAGGAAAGAGAAAGCTGAGGGTGGATTCCCAAGACCATGCTGTGCCCTGGCTGATGCCAGACATCCCGGACTTGCTAAACTGCAGCTTTAGCACCAAGTTGCTTCCACGTGTGCTACAGTTAACAAACTTCAGTGCAGCCTCCTGTCTGGGCCTCTCTCCATTGGAGTCTGGGGTGAAATGGCTTCCCAACTCCCACTTCCTTCAGTGGTTTTTGGATTTTCTGGAGTACCTTGTTTTCAAAGGCTTATTCTGGGGCTCTGCTCATCAAAGGATCCTGGCTACCACAGCAGACTGGGAGGAGAATGACTGTGAGTTAAACGCTTTATTTATTTCATTTTGAAGGAGCCCTGGGAGAAGGACTACAGCCTGTGCTCCTCAGCGGCTAGTGCTCTGTCTTAAAGCCAGTGGTTTGCATGTGTTTGTCCTTTCGCAATATCCCAAGCAGTGTCTGTGCTTCTGGTTGCTTCCTCAAAAGATTTGCCTCCAGCCACTTGTTTTCCTTGGTGGCTATATATGTTCCTTCTTAGACATTATTGTAATGTGATTCCCTCTGCTAATCAGCTCTACTTCAGTCTCAGGATTATTAACACTGACAGGCATTAAATCTCACCTTACATGGGTGATAGGTTAATGGTTACAACTCTGCCATCAGACATCAACTGTGTGTGTGTGTGTGTGTGTGTATGTATCTATAAAGTATGTGTGCCTAGAATTGGCCCTTATATCTGTGGGCACTGTGTTCATTGTATTGTATGGATAGTGAAGGAGCTAGCATTCTGTATGCTCTGCTGTCTCTGCTGCTTTGCCACTATTTCTGCAGGCCATAACAGTGCCTGACATTTAACACACAGTTGTAGGTCTCAGCCCTCAGGCAAGAAGATTCTCTACCCCTAACAGCATCTGGGAGGGCCAGACCAAAAGGGCGCTATGCATGGGGTTGGCCCATGAAGACGCAGCTGCAGAATTTGGGTCCTCAGTTAAATCTACTGCAGCACTGGATGATTGTGGCAAAAGTGTGCAGCGTGGAACATAGAACGATAAGGACTGGGACACCCCAGGAACTGGGAGATATGTTTATCCTGTCCATAGCCTGGCTGGCATGCATACCTGGAGGGAGGCAGTGTGGTCTAGTGGATAGAGCACTGCACAGGGACTCAGGAGAACTGGTCCAGTTCTTGGGTCTGCCACTGATTTGCTGGGTGGCCTTGGGCAAATCACTTCTCTCTCTGTGCCTCAGTTTCCTCACCAATAAAATGGGACTGTTCACACTGAGTTCCTTTGTAAAATGCTTTGAGATCTACGGATTAGAAGTGCTATATTAAAGCCAGCTATTAGTTTATTAAACACTGTGTCTGGGTCAAAGATGATCCCCACGGTTTCAGTAATTGGAGGGTCTGTGTGGTACCCATCAGACCCAAGAGATGCTGCTCAGGTACAGCTGGGTGATGACTGTGGAAGACCATGTGATGGGATATTATCAGATCACTTAAATGTAACAGAATCCCCTGATGCCAGGTTTGCAAACCGGAGCGTCCGAGGGGCTAAAGCTATCCTGGGCACAGACAATTCCACAAACAGGAGGCCTGGCTCCGTCCGAGTCACATGTCACCTGAAAATGGAAGCGTGGACCTGTTTAGGGTGAGGTTGTAGTTGAGTCTTTAGAATTCCTCATTCAGGTGACTGATGTGCCAAGGGGTCGGGGCATGAACGTCCAATGCAGAATGGCCGTGGGGGGGGGTCTCATTTGCAGGCGAGGGCGGGGGGGAGTCTCCCACAGAGGATGATCTCACAGGGTGGTGTTAAGGGAAGGTACAAGGAACTCCCCAGTTAAGCCTCTTCTGAAGGCACTTTTTTTGTTGCTTCAGAAGATGGTTTAACATACTGCTCCAGAAGGGATTTTCTCTAAGACCCTGCGGGTCTGGTACACGGTTATTCCCCTTGCCCTGCGGAGTTAATGCTCTTTTGGGGCTTTATATGGGACACTTTACAATGTCTCTCTTGGATGTGTTGTGCCCCAAGCACCTGAGTGCAGTGGCTACACAGGAGCATGTCATCATGATTAGACCAAGGGGCTGAGAAGCCTGGGTTCAGCCACCTGCTCTTTCATTGACTTTTGTGTAACCTTGAGCCAGTCTCCTCAATGCTTTGTGCCTCAGTTTCCCTCTGGGTGACAGAACACTCAACCCCCGCCTGGGAGGTCTGTACAGTGCTTTGAGATCCTTGAATGCAGGGGGTGCAACGTTCTGTTGGTTTCTTGCCTTGTTCACTTGGCTCGATGGATGAGGCCATGATGTGTTCTAAGCGAGGAGAAGGGTTTCCCTCTGGGAGTAAAGTTTCTGGTGCCCAAGGGCACAATACGGGGTGAAAGGTTTCAATGGTAAAAGTCCTCCCAACACCTTGAGTGGAAACGAACTCGCTACATTTCTGACTTTTCACCTCTCCCCTCGCTGCCTGCTGCCAGGTGAGCTCAGGGCATGCAATCTTAGCAGCCGGTAAGGGTATAACAGGAACTGCCTGTATCTTCACTAGTGCATCCTGTAGTCTCTTGGGAAACCTACATTAGAAGGGTCACGAAGGGCAATTCAGTCTTAATTTTTGTTCAAGGTTTTTTGGCATCGTGACATCACTTTGGTTTGAGTCTCTTGGGCGAATGACCAGGGTGAAGCGCTCTCAAAATTATGTTCCTAGTCATGTAGTTAGTTATTGGGATTTTTCTCCCTCTCTCAATCTGCCAATAAGCAGGACCACAGCCAGAATAACTTAAACCAATACCTCTGATCTAGCCAAGCCCATAAAAGTGGCTGATTCTGTGTGTTGTCATAGAGCGTACAGGAAATAAAATACCCACCATGAGACGTCAGTGTCTGCAAGTGCATTTGGTGACCTGAGTGAGATGGGTCTCGCTCCAATAGCTAGTAGACAGGTGTTGGCATCACAAAATTCACCAGAACTGTCGTTGTTTGTTGGCAGCATCAGCTGAGGGCCCAGGACTGAAAGGACCATGGTAACTTTATTCCCCTTCGAGGCCAGGAGTGATTTGCACAGCTCGTATGTGGATGCTTTCGCTGCTGCTCTCTGTTCTGGGAATAGGCTGAGAATTTTGGTCTCCAAGGTTGTCTAGTGACAGCTTCCACCACTGAGAAAATCATTACCAATCAAAGGCTACAGCAGGGGTGGGCAAACTTTTTGGCCCAAGAGCCACATCAGGGAATAGAAATTGTATGGCAGGCCACGAATGCTCACAAAATTGGAGTTGAGGTGCAGGAGGGGGTGCAGGTTCTGGCTGAGGGTGTGGGTTTGGATGGGGCTGGGGATGAGAAGTTAGGGGTGCAGGAGGGTGCACTGTGCTGTGATTGAGGGGTTTGGAGGGCAGGCGGGGGATCATGGCTGGGGCAGGGGGTTGGGGTGCGAGGAGAAGCTCAGGGGGTGCAGGCTTCAAGCGGTGCTTACCTCAAGCAGCTCCCAGAAGCAATGGCACATCTCTTTTCTGGCTCCTATGCAGAAGCACAGTCAGGCGACTCTGCACGCTGCCCCATCCACAAGCAATGCCCCTGCTGCTCCCATTGGAGCGCGTAGGAGCTGGAGTGGGGCCATGCCATGGCTTCTGGGAGCCCCATGGTGCAGCCCCCTGACCCAGCAACCCGGCTGGAGTGGGGCCAAGCAGTGTGGTGCAGCTCATGGGCCGGCTTAAAATGGCTTGTGGGCTGTAGTTTGCCCACCCCTAGGCCACAAAATAGCCACCCCAGTTATCGTAGGGTAGCACTTCAGCTGGGGTTTGAATGAACAAGGAGAAGTTGGGAGAGGAAAAAGTGGGATAGACCCGAGCTCAGAGCTGAACTTCACACAAGAATTTAGAACTCCCCTTGGAGTCAGCTGTTGAGATTGGCCGGGTGTGGGCAGTGCTGGGCAAGTCACTTCCCCTCGCCGGGCCTCAATTTCCTCTCTCTCTAACTGGGGGTATGGCTACACTTGCAACTTCAAAGCGCTGCCACGGGAGTGCTCCCGCAGCAGCGCTTTGAAGTGCGAGTGTGGTTGCGGCGCCAGCGCTGGGAGAGAGCTCTCCCAGCACTGCAGGTACTCCACCTCCCCATGGGGATTAGCTTACAGCGCTGGGAGCCGCACTCCCAGCGCTGGGACACTGTTTACACTGGCGCTTTACAGCGCTGTAACTTGCTGCGCTCAGGGGGGTGTTTTTTCACACCCCTGAATGAGAAAGTTGCAGCGCTGTAAAGCGCTAGTGTAGCCAAGGCCTTGCATAATACTTGGTCAGAGACGTGAAGAAAATTCCCTACCAAGCCACGCACCCTACCTATAGGACCCTCCTCTTGGTGCATACGCCAGGACTTGGGTATATGGAAAATAACCTCACTGAGCATCCTCTGCTCTGGTGAGATAGTAAGATCTCCTGGAGAATCTTCGCCCCCGCTCTCCTCCTTAATGTTAACTAGTCATATGTTTGTGTAGCCAACTGTGAACTCTCTTATGAAGACAGGGAAACTATTTCAGCCAGTTCTGTCTTAGTTGGCAGGTTCCCTACGGAGCTACACCTATGATTTCTCACCATGCAGCTGTGATACGTGCTTCACTGAGACTTATGGGAGCTGGCACGAAGGCCCAGGCAGCGCTGTGTGAATTTGACTCTGGAGTTGTGTTCAGCGTGATTCGATTTTTGTAGTGAAGACAAGAGCAAACGTCATCTTGAGCCTAGTATCATTGGTACAAAGTCCAGCCCTCAAAGGTCGACCCCAGAGCATGTACGTTTCAGATGCTGCCTGATGTTCAACCCCGTGTGTCTCTCTCCTTTTGCAGGTGTGATCTTACGCCTGCAGTGAACTGTGCCCACAGTTTCTGTGCTGAATGAATCGTCAAAAGCACAGACAAACTGAAGGTGCAAAATCATGAGTGTAATTCATTGCAGGAACGTTCTTATCCCTGGCACCGCCCACAAAAAGGCAACCTGGTTTGACCATCAGATGAGCTCTGTGCCAGCTCTCCCTGGGCTCCTGTAGCCTTTAGAAAGGTTTCCGCTTTACACAGACGTTCAAAGTAAACACTAAAAGCATGCTGGTGGTTTCAGTTGTTCGCTCATTGTTGCTGCTTAGGCTGACTTGTGTGAATTTCAGCTGTGGGGTGGGGCTGGTTTGTTCATCCAAAGCAGGCTAAGTGATTTAAGCACCCAAATCCCATTGAATAAATCCCTTAGGCACCCTTGAAAATCCGAGCCCTCCAGCAGGGGATCAGTGTTCACCTAGATATGGCTAAAAATCCTTCCCTGATCAGAACCACGGAAAGGAAGGCAGAAGCATCTGCACTGGGTGCAGGCCCTGGAACAGTATTTATTGTTCATTCCAAATCTCTGAATATCTCTAAGGAAGAGAAACCGATAACTGGCTCCATTTGCTGGGGCCCCACTTGTGTGCCCTCTGGGGGTGTGGGGGCAGCATTACTAAGGTGGATGTGTTGGGGGGTGTCAGCATTATCCAGCCGCTTGGAGTCCAGTCAGGGGGGCAGTTAATCAGTAGAAGGGATGTGGCTTGGAATTGGACAAGGCCTAGCTCGGGAAGGTCCATAGCTCAGGGCCCTAATGTATTTTGATCTAAGAAATGGCCTGGTCCTCGGGTCATGGGTGTGTTTTTCAAGCCCTGGTTCAAGGGAATGTTTACGTCAAACTAAAAATCATCAAGAGCCTGGCCTGGATTCCTCCCCCCGGAGAGGGAAATCTTGCAGGATGAGCATGGCACTGTTCTGCCACACGCAGGGGCTGCGTGGTGTGGAGGCCCCAGGAAGCATGAGGATTCACAGGGAAAACAGTGCCCAGACTCCCAGATCCTAGGGTGGCTTCAGGGGTAGTATCTGGACTCCTTGCCAGGTGCTCTAGTCTTCATGTTTCATCCTAGTTGTACAAGTTCCTTATTTAGAGGCTGGCTTTTCCCCCATCTGCCTGTATAAACTGAGCAGAGTATCTGAGGACTGAACTGGGATTCTTAAAGGAGCTGAAGGGAATTGGGCACTTCTGTCCCATTGAATTACAATGGGGCAGAGGCATCCAACTCCCTGGGGCTCTTCAAAAAATCCCAGTCTTTATTTTGGGGGATTATTTTAAAAAGGCTATTTCCTCCCCATTGGATCCTTGTCGAATCATGGTGCAGCCGCCTGCTAGTTGACGTGTGCATAGTGGGGGTTATCAATGTGTTGTAACGCAAAGGCCATCCAGCAGGAGAGCAGGGCTGTCAGACCCACGTCGGGGGGAGCAAATCTTACCGGTAGAAAGAGGCTACTTAGAGAACTTCAGTTCTCAGCCTGGACGGGAGAAGAGGTTTCTTGGACTAAGATAGCAAATCTAAACGTGAAACAGTGCTGACCCCGGCCCACAAAACAGAACCAGAAGGCTTCACAAAAGCACCAGCCTATGACCGTAAGCTGACCATGTTGAGCCAAATGTTCTTTAGAAGAGTGAAAAACATCACCATGAAACCTTCATCACTGTTTTAACCTAATACAGCACACGTCCCTTTCCCAAGCACTGTTCCTGATGTAGTCTGGCATCTGCATACCCTTGGAGACAAGCGAGCGGGGGGAGTTTGGCTCTGATCTCTTTGGGCCCAGAGTAATCCGCTGGTGTTTTTAGAAGGAGTTGCTCTTGATTTCTATCCCGTGTGAGATCAGAATCAGGCCCTCCCCTGATGAAGTAAGTCCCAGCTCTGTTTGGGACCTCTCATGCAGTGGATCACTTGAGAATTTGGATCACGTGAGTAGAGCTAGCCAGTTGGAGGAAGCTTTTTGGCTGCCAACCAGTAGCCATGTGATTGACATCGGCGTGTTCCTTGCTAAGGCCTGTTCGGAGTTTGTTTGGAGGAGGACAGCACTGGCTGCCTGCCGACTCAGTGCTTTTGTTCTTGCCACAAAGGCAGCCTGGGATTTTAACTAAATTCAGAGAATATCGGTGTCCCCTTTTAACACCGCTTGCCTGGGGGGTGGGGAGGATTTGTGACTGGCCTCCTAGCTAGCCTGGGTCTAGCTTAAGGCTCAAACATCTCTATGCATCGGGGTGTTCGGACTCTGGGTTTGAATGGTGTGGTTTGGGGTCCATCTCCAGGGTGTGCCTGTAGCTATACAGAGTATGAACTTATATAGCCGTGCATTTGCAGTGCAGCGAACCTGCCCCTTTCCCCTCTGATGGGGATTCAGCGTCCAGATGTGCCTCTGAACTTCCTCAAAGTTTGGGAGAACGTTTGAGTCTGGGGTTTTGGTTCTGAGCTGTTGGTGAGTGAGGGAGCTGAATTTGAGTTCAGGTTTAAATCGGGAGTTGCGGGGCATGGGGGAGGAGGAAGATCCTAGGCTTTTTGGTCAAGACTCTCTAGCTATTGGGCAGGACGGGATTGGTTTTTGCGCTAGCGTTGAGGTGCTTCCCCCGCTTTTCACAGATTGTTTAGTTACAGGTGCAATTCCAAGCTTACCCTTGTATTTTATCAGGATCTCACAGTATCAGCAGCTCCCTTGGCCAGACCTCTGGGTCCTGTCTCCATGCCCGGCCTACATACTTCCGAGATGCTGTTAATTATGCCCCATTTGATTTCTAAACCTCTAACAAAGGCCTTTGTGCTGCAACATTGTTACTCTATTTTCAGCATGCCTTGTTAGCTTGAAGTGGATTTGGTTAATTAGATGCTATTTAATAGGCAAGTTGTCCAGTATTCGTTCCCACTGGCATGAGAAAGGGCTGTTCCTCTTCTGCCAATGCTCTCGAAATGTTGTCAAATTATATAGGGCCTAATCCATTCTTGGCTCACAACGTAGGGTGGGCTGCTGCAGGCTTCCTCTCTGGAATGCACAGCGTGAGTGTTCACTTCTTTTGTTTTATACCCAGGAACATATTAAAAATGGACTTTAAAGCCCTGCTAGTTTGGGGCGGATGGTGTCAGATCTTAAAAGGCGTGTGGCTTTTGTGACAGGTTGCAGTTGTGTTCACTAGTTTAGTTGTGACCATTTGTTTTCAGCATAAGGGTCTTTATGCCAAGGTGGGAGATGGCAAAGCATAGTGCGAGCGTGTGTCAGAAAATACGTCTGCTTTCCTCCGTGTGTAACAGTTGGTATCTGTCTCCCCATGTTCACCCCCAGAGGGAGTTAAATGCTGGCATTACATGGTAGACAATGCAGTGTCTTACTAGTGCAGTCCTTGGTGGCAGGCAAAAACTCTGTTAGGAACGAATTATGGAAAAAATCTCTTATTTGGAATAAATTTTGTGGTGTTCTCCATGATATTACTATGCAAAAGCAAAAAAATTTTTTTTAAGTTTGTCCCCTGTGGGACAAATAAATCCTAATATTGCACTTCTCAGTGTCTAGTGACTTAACAGAGCTGTGGAGCATCTTAAGGCTAAGCATGCATAGAAAAACTGATTATTTTTTTCGTGTGGAGTAAACAGGATTGCTAAGGCATGGGCGCTCCAGAAGTATTATGGGTGGATACTTTTACACTACTGCATTCTACAGTTCATACCATGAATGTCTTGTCTTAATTCTCTAGAAACATTTGTGGGAGCACAACTTTGTACGTGAGAGACTGCACACAAAAGTAGCCTGCAGTACATACTGTGTGTATCTACTTTGATTACTGCCTTGTGGATTTTTAGCCCAGCTGATCAAAATGTGAAAAATGTCAGTAATAAAGGCTATTGTGTCTAGTATAGTTCTATTGGCAATGGGCTTTGTGTAATTGGCTGGGTGGGTAAGTTTGAAAAATAATATTTTAGAATAAGTGGATTGATACCTGGAGGTTGATGGGCCTTATACTGTTTAACAACAAAGTCTGAAAGAAAGAATTACAGGAAAGAATGTTCTTTGCTGTAAAGATCCCAAAATAATAATCATCAGCTTTCTAGCAAAACACATAGATCCACACGCCCCCGCCCCCCCATCTGTTGTGTTTCTTTAGCCCAACACAAGTTATGCTTCAGTTAAACCCAAGTGATCGGGCTCAGTACAGGGATACCGTGGTGAAATTCTGTGGCTTGTGTTATACAGGAGGTCAGACTAGTTTAATGGTCCCTTCTGGCCACAAAGCTAATCCTCTTGCTGATTTTTGGGGCGGGAGGGGGCAGGGACAAGGAGAGGAGTTAAAGTTCCTGGTTTTACTTAGTGTTTCTCATGTAAAAAAATCAGTGAATCACTTTACTGGTTGAAAAATGTCTCATCGCCTTTGGTTTGAGGGCAGCCCCTAGTGGTGGGTCCTGGGATGCAAGACGGCCTGATAGCGCAATAATGGAAGCTCCAATAACAGCCTCACTATCAACAGGGTGGCTTTAAAAGTCCCCTCTATGGTACTTTGATATGGACAAACCCAAGTAGCAGAGGCTCTGTTTAGAAAACACACTACATCCTGAGACAGAGAGAGGCGAGAAGGGAAGCACGTGGTACGATCAGTATGGATACAAATACAATAGCATTACATTACCTGCCTCCGGATCAGAATGATAATGCGGGCACAGTGTTGAATAAGATCCAAGGTGCAAAAAAATTCTAATAATATTGTGTGACTTCACCTACTCGCTTCTAATGTGGCATTTTACCAACTGAGAAGATCATAAAGAATTTCTCACCACCTTTAAATTGTTGCTTCTTGGAACAGCTAATTGTAGATGAGACAAGAAGCGACACTCTTAGTTCGAAGTAATGCTACAGGTGAGCCAGTGCCGACAGCGTGAGCTTGCTGTTGTCTGAGATCCTACCAAAAACTAGCTGTGGAGCTCGAAAGTCTTCAAAAGGCAGATGTTGGATAAAAGAGGGAGCTAATCAAAAAGACCCGCTAGTTCCAAATGAGGGGAAGTAAAACTCACTCTCAGCGTGGAGCAGCTCTATAGCTCAGACAGCATTAGTGCATTCCCCTAAACAGGAAGGCAAGGTGAGAAAAGAAGTGGGATTAATGGGTGAAAGATTATTTGCACCTAAATTATTGGTCACACTTTTTATATTAAGGTTCCATTTTTGTAAGGGTGAAGAAATGATTTAATAGCCGGACATTGGAGGGCTGTGTTTTGATGGTTATAAACACCTCAGTAGAAGTTGCTGTAGATGGTTATAAGCAGCCTATTCAGCACTTAGTTAATAAATGGCTAATCAATTGTTAAGAGTCCATCTATTACCCCCTTTATAAACTACTTTTAATTAGAAAGTGTGACCAAGGTATCCTTAAAAAATGGAAAGGCAGCCTGAACAAAGCCACTAGCGAGAAACATAAATGGGGTATTAAAACGTAAGATGGGAATGTGAAGAAAAAATAGACTGAATAAAGAGTTTGGATTTTGTTTTAAAGTATATCGGAAGCGGCAAGCCTAGAAGAGACATTAGTGGGTCCACTGGAAAGAGAGTAAAGAGAACAATTAAAGAGGAAAAGAAGCCGTCATGGAAACTCATCAGCTTTGTTGACTTAATGTTGGGTGCGATCAGGCCCTAAAGTTGTAGAAAAATCCTTCAGCCTAAACACCACTCCCATTACAGTCCAAGGAAAAATCCCAGTTGCATAACTGCAACACAGTCTGGTGTGGGGTGTGTGTGGCTATATATAATGAATGCATACACTGGCTAATGCTTGAAGTTATTCAGGGAACCTTTAAAAATCTATTTGGTGACCTACTTACTTTGAAAAGGGCTGTGTAGATTATGCACAGCAACTTAATTACATATCACTTACTAGTCAGACATAAGCATAAGGTCACTGTTCTCTGGTCAGCTTTTGAAATCTCCCCCTCCCCCATTAAATGGGACCGAAGTTCACAAAAAAGCCTTGACAATATGTATTTATTGATATGTTACATTTAAAGATAAATAATTTTGAGCAATAAAGGAAAAATAATCTGCTCCTGACAAAAATAAATAAGGCAATGCACAATAGTCATAAAATACAATTATGCAGAACAGATACGTTTGCAGAGATTTTTTTTTTTTTACATAGTAAAGAGTTGTATAGTACGTTTCAAATAAAAAATAGTGCTTTTTTTTTTTTTTTTTAAACAAAAATTCTTCAGGCTGGGTTTCTTGGAGAGAGTTTTTTTTCTCCTGGCAGGATTTTTAATGGAATTTGTTTTCACCTTTCAAAAGAACAAACAGATACACAAATTGCAAAGCATTTGGTAAGCCCCTCTGGCAACCATGCATTGGTCTATAATACAATTTGACACCAAGCTATAAATAATAGTGGTTTTAGGTGGCTTAGCATGCCAGCAACAGAATTAATTTAATTTAATTTTTGAGCGTTCCCAAATTATTGGATGGTAACTGTTTCCCTCTCTCTTCAATTGCCTTTTATTTGGGCATTGAGTTATAGGTTCAAAAAGGGCTCCTTCCTCTTTAAAAGTCTCCCTCCGCCCATCTAACCTTTTGCATACACCTGAATCATATGCAATTTTTGACTCTTCTTTGTCATGAAAATGCAAGGTGCAGCTTTTAGTGTGTTCGGCCACCAGCACAGAACGAATGGCTAGCTAGATCTAATGAACTGCTCCTGGATGAAGCCAGTTAGCTTGGGAAAGCAGGCAAAGATCTGAAAGTGATGCCACGCTGCATCCCAGGAATTCAAAGAAAGAATCATTAAGTTGGTTGTTGCATTCAATTTGTGTTTCTTTCATAGATCCACTGGTATCTTCCCAAGGCAGCCTGCTGTTTTAAGAGAGAGACTTTTGGGCCTTTTAAACTCATTGCTTCAATAACCACAACAACACATTGCATAGTCTTAACACCTTTTAGGGCCAAATCCGGCTGCTTTTACTCACCTGAATAATCCCACTAAAATCAGTGAGACTAGTCAACGGACCTTAGCACGCCTGGCCTTAGAAAGGACCTGTTTACCACTTTGACAACATTTAATTCAAACCTTTTTGATCTGGTTTCTTTATTTTAACCACTGTCTTTTCCTCATCCCCTGTTCTATGAATTCAGTAAAACCCAGCTACAAGAACTAAGCAGTGCTACTGGCTAGCAGGAGCGTTTTAAATATCTGTCACTTTGACCCCTTCGCACATCATCTCTGCAGTGCCTGAGTGTACCTCCCTTCAATGCTAATGAACTGCATTTTGGGAAGACCCTCTGCTCCTCGATTTCAAAGGACCAGTAGCGGGATTTCTTGCCCAGGTCCGCTTGCTGCTAAGGAGACATGCTTCTGCACAACCCCGTCTCCACCTGTATAGAATGGATTCTTGTTGAACAGCTGATGCATCATTCTGCAAAGAGAATGAAGCCCTGGGGAAAGTCAGGATGGTTCAAATCTAAGACTGCACAATTCTGAAATCAGCAGCTTTTCCCATGGAAAACCAGCAAGAAGAGGGGAATCTTTATGTATTGGCTAGAAGGGAGGGTAGGGAGCAAACCCATCCTGCAATGAATTAAGACGGAGAGGCCTTTCAAAATACACTGAGATTTCCTCTGCCCTATTTTGTGAAATCAAAAAGGAACAGGTCACTTTAAAACTTCTCATTTCTCTCCTTAGTTCAGGTCACAGGAAAGTTGATAGTGGTAACTGACTGCATGATATTTGGGTGTATCTGAAATGACAGAGAGTCCTCTTAAGGGCCCAAGAAACTATACAAATGGCACAGATCAGATGGACAGACAGACTAGTGGAACCAGGACAATGTTGCAACAATATTCTGGGAGGAAAAAATTGTTGTTGTGTGTTTTTTTTGACTGAACAAGGAAGTTTTGAACACACCATTTTCTGGGCAGCTTGATCAAGTAAGGCATGAATGACAACTCCTCATTTGTCAAAGTCAAAGGTCTACAGAAAGTGGATCAAATTTAAAAGCGACTTCCCTCTAACTTCACCAGGTATGGGCACATTACAGAGTTATTATACATCTTCAATTCTATATTTAAACATCTTTTACTGTTTTTTCAAAAAAATCTGAGAATAAGGGCCTCTACCCATTTTATTGTATAACAAGGTGGAGATACTGTATAGTCTCATAATAATATTAAGGATACAAAAGTCTGTTGTGTCTTTATAAACCTGAAACTTACTTTTCTTGCTTTGTAAAAATATAACAAAGAGGAATGAGTGTCCTGTACTGATTCTTTGGCATAATTCAATCTGTATCTTTGTACAGACTTTAACTGAGGGTAATGTGCCTCAAATTTCACAGTGGGCTACTTGTGGATTATAACCTGTTTCAGAAATGCATCGGTTTACCAAACAATTTATACTGTGTAAAAGATGCAAGTGAAACAATGGGTAAACAGTCACTGGTCTAATACTTTAATGTTTAGTATTTTTCTAACTCTGGTCCTGTTAGTTCTAATGCTGAAATTTGGGTAGAGTTTTTCTTTTGTATTTTCAAACCTACAACACTGATTTATTCCCTTCCTAGTAGAAATCTGTTAATGATCATCTAAGATAGACCCATATGTCATGGGTGCACTTTCCAGATGTGCTTAGCGTTGGCCTAACTCTGCTTTCACTAAGTCCAAGGTGGAGTTTCACCAATGACGCTAATGGGCGCAACGTCATGCCAGCGGTCTTATCTTTTGAGAGTAGAATTTTCAAGAGGACTCTCAAGATGATCTCAGCTTAAGGGTGTTTGGCTCCAGGGCTTTGGTTCAGGACTAAATTTAATTTTAATAGCTCCCTTGGAAGAGATTTAATCATCTTTAATGTCGAGGCACGTTGGCAAAGGATAGAATTTTCAAAAGTGTGCAAATGATTTAGGAGCACAAGTCTCATTGCAAGTCAGTGGGACTTGCGCTTCTGGATTTTTTTAAAAAAGTGCCCATGTGCCTGTTCTAGTGAAATCAACGGGTAACTTCATTGGACGTTCATGAGGATCACATCTTATCTCATGCTGGCATAGTGATAATTCTCTTTCTGCTGCATCATTAAACTTTCAGTCTAACTGATCAGTTTGAAGACTCTCACAGTATGTCTTGGATCTAGGTATGTACTATAATCTCTGTGGTGACACTGGGGAGATATAAACACACTGACACTACAAAAGCCCGAGGACAGTTCCTCAGCAGGTTTAAATTGTCACAACTCCTTACCCCAGTGGAGGAGGTGTAAGTATTGTGCCACCACTATAAACTTCAGCCTGATACGGAAATGAATGATGTAGGACCTCGGGAATACATGCAACTGACAGAGAGATCTATTGCATCTTTACATGGAAACATTCTAGCCACAGCAAATGCAGTAAAATAAAGGACAGCCTAGCAAAATACACTTCGTTAATCTGGCAAATGCTGACACTTACATGGGAATTAGTGACGGCCTGGATTCTATTTTTCAGAAGTAATGAAGTCCTACAGCTCTCTGAAAAGTCAATGTGCAAATTCCAGGGGACGTGTATTCGTGAGGTTCTACAGTATGTTAAAGCCCCACTCCTGCCCTCAGTTTTCCTGTTGCAGATCCCTGCACTTGCCCCACTCCACATAGGTGCAGGAGTGGGAGATACAACCACATGAGCAGGGGCTTAATTTCCTATGCACTAAGCCAGATTTCAAGATCTGACTAACCTGCAAGTGTAAACTATATAGGGCCAGATTCTGCCACCTTGGAATACTTTCAGAGTAAGGTACTGACTACTTAGTGTGGGGAGCGGTAGCAGAAATGTATCCCTGATAGCTGGAGCCTCTTTTATTTATATTGTGGTAGCACCTTGGGTCCCCAGCCCAGAACGCTAGGCCCTGTCCAAAAAGAACAAAAAGCCAGCTCCTACCCTAAAGAGACTATAATCTTTCTGGCCCAGATTCAGCACCACAGTAAGCACAAACGTAAAGCTAAGCAGATGTGTAGAGGTCAGCAGCACAGGGATGGATTTAATCACATACTCAGAGGTTTTGCTGAAGTAGGGCTGTGGGTACTGAAAATTGTTCTTAATGTCTTCTCAGACCAATTTCACTGAAATGTTAGCAAACAATCTGGAGAGGAATGATGTAGCATCTTGTATCTATCTCTGGAGGCAGCAATTCACAAGTTGCCCCCTCAGATTTTAATCCTAGCTTTCCTCTTCTAGTAAGGGCTAAAACAGGTATGCTTAGGCCAACCATCTGACTTGACTTGCATGGTCCCTGTAGATAAGCTGCAGCTAATGGTATACTGCCAGGAGTCACTGTGGATCAACACCTCTCATGTTTTGGCCTAGTGAAGATATTTGACCCGGATTTTTCTGAGTAAGCTGGCTTGGCTTCTCTGGTTCTCGGAGGCAGGGTGTTTTTATTATCTTCAATGGCATGATTTCTAACCTGATTACAAATGGTTCTAGATAACAGGATGGACAGTCATCATATGGACAAAACACTCTTGGGAGCTGGGGCATCCTTTCACGTATTCTACGTGAGCTCCACAGCATTTTCTTGTCTAAGATCCTGATCCAGTGCTCACAGACTTCACTGGGTGTTGAATTGGGGGCCTTAAGTCTGCGTGCCCAGGGAGTTTCCGTCAAGCACAAAATCTTCCTAGTGTGTTAAGGGTCTGATAGGTCAATGTATGACTCCAAAATTCCTTTTGTATCTCAGACATGTAGCTGGACAATATCTAGAGACTCGGAGAGGGTAGAATGCCAAAAAAAGTTTTGCCTCGCAATACCAAGTGAGCATAACACTGACTATCCAACACAAACCTCATCATCTGGTGGTGGAAAACTTTGTTTGTTTTAAAAGTCTGTTACAAATCTCTGGACTATTTACTACATTACATGGAAGATGCAATTAAAACATCATCTGAAGTTACAGTGCAAGAAATGCTTCGTCCCACAGTCAGCACTAAGCCCGCATTCCGCTCGGTCCGTGGTCACTTGTTTTCAATCAGCGTTTGCACTTTGTAGACGAGGCCCCTTGCGATCGTCAGGATTTCCTGGGCATTGTGATGCTCTGACATTTCTACAAGAGAGAGACAGACACTGATTTGTAGCTGCCAGCCTCAGGCACTCAGGCTCCTGCAAGCCAGAGAGAGACATACGTGCAGCCATCGAAAGCACTGCATGACTTGATTTGCACAGTCAGTTGTGCCATAAAAATTCCAGGATTAATCCTTGGGGGGGCTAACGGTCCAAAGATCCTATCTGCAGTGCTAACAACCCCTTTTGTTTCTGTTTTAGTACTGTGGAAAATCCCAGCTCCCTACAGCCACAGGGATCGGAGGAGATATAGGCTAGTTTGGTACCTACACAGGTTAGAATGCTGGCTACTTTCAGTCTCTCGTAGGCATGTGTACACGTGCTGTAGGACCAAAAAGTTTGGGGTGGTACAAGTCTTAAATTTTCCAGCAACAGAATGCTTGCTGCTTTAATGTTTAAAATATAGTTTAAAGGTTCCACAAAACTGCCAGTGAGGGCCCTACTTCCACAAAGGTGCCTGCAAATAGCTCTGCTGAACTCAGTGAGACTTTAACATGTGCTGGCAGGATTGGAACCGCAATGAAGTAGCTATCCAAGAGAGGGCAGCCGTGACGTGTGATGAAACAGGGGTTGTCTACATGGGAAAAGTGCCTGGAATACCTATTCCAGAATAAGCTATTCCACAATAACTATGCCTGAATAGCTCCCCCCATCTGGACACTTGTTCTGTTCTAAGGGGGTCTTTTACCAGTTTAGTTTAATCCACTTCTGAAGCAGATTAAGCTACACTGGAAACAGGCACCCTTAGTCCAGAATAGATATTGCAGAACAGTGTGTGCGCCACAAGAGCTGGTCCAGTCAATTTCCCTGTGCAGAGGGAGGGGGTGGCCCAGGGCATAAGAGCAGCTAAAGCAGATATGAAACTGGATTCAGGGCTGCTGAAATCTATGGCTGAATCTCATAACTGTAATTCTTTTCAAATAGTTTAATGATTCATGGTGGAAGATAAGATCTTAGACTCCAATTCAGGAATGCTCGTATTCAGCAAAGCACTTGGCCATGACTTGCCTTGCAGCATATTCTGCTGCACTGCAGCTCTGTGTTTGGTAAGGGACATATTGTACCATGGCGGGATTACTTCTTGCACACTTTGGGGCTGCCATGTCAGGACCCAATCCTGCAAATGCTCAAGGACATGAGTAATTTGCTTTCCACAGGACTCTTCGCATTAAGAAAGTTACTCGTGTGCTTAAAAGTGTCTGTAGGATCAGGACATAAAGGTGGAAAGCACTCTGGTAATCTTAAACCATACGTCTGACCTTTGAGTTTTTATAGTGTGTTGGTAGGGCCTTGGAGAGAAAAAGGTTGAGAAACCCTGATCTACGGCCACCAGAGAGGTTACCTGCATATAAACACTGTGGCCACCAGTGAGGAGTGAGTTTGGGTTTCTCTGCTTTTTGGGTGCCCACCTTGAGACACCTTCTTAAGAGCCCTAGCTTTTGAAAAGTGCAGAACACCCACCCTCTGGAAAACAGCTGCATTAACCTGTTCAGACCCAAACATGGTAACCAGAATCACTAGTCACTTGAAAATCTTGGCCTATTTCCCACACCGTGATCTAAAAAACCCACCAGACAGTAATGGGGAGAATGTAAGGAGAGGAGAATGACACAATTCAGCTGCTTTTTATCAACGGGTATTTAAAAAAAACCCACACTCATTTCTTACCATTAAAAAACTTGATGATATCGGTGAAGTCCATGTTGTTATCACGGATAATCTCTCGATAGACCTCCACTAGTGCTAAGGCAATGAAAAGGACAAAATGTTCTGAAGAGATGTGCTTTGCTGCCCAAATAACTTCCCACACCGTAAATACATCCTCGTACAACAATTCTGAATGGGAATAAACATTACAAGAGCATCTGATTATTCAAGCTGACCATTTCTGTTTCTCAAAGGACATGTTTTCTAGGGCCTTAGGCAGAGGTCAAACAGTACTAGGAGACAGATTCTGACACTCACATGAGTCACGGTGGCAAAACCTGCTCCTTAGCAGTTATATAGGCTCAGTGCGCTGTCAATAATAAGCTTACTTTGGTTCTGAGTTTTTGTTTATACAAAAACGTCCTATGAATAGAAAAATTTTCCAGACTGAAATATGACAGATCTCCCTTTTGGGAGGTGGGAATGAAACGTTCCCTTAAACACCGGGGATTTCAACAGCACTAGGCTGTTCCCTGGAGACTAGAAACTGAGTGAAAAGAAATATATAACCAGCAGAGAAGGGGGTTATAGGAGTAAATGAGATTTTTTTTCGCAGATTACAAAGACAATTAACTAGTAATTTCACAAGACATACAAAGCAAATACAGATCACAGTGCAGGCATGTAACAACAGACATGAGTTTGCCACTAAGTGTATAATCTCAATGGCCCGGCGCACATCCCAAGCAAGTGAGACACAAAGGAGTGAGTCAGTGTGCTCTGCTGGACTGGAACTGTGAGGCAGAGAAGTGGAGTGACTTGTCCCCATGCAGGCCAAGGGCAGAGCTGGAATCAGTCTCCAGTTTCCCCTTCCTCTGTCTTGTCTATTTAGATGCTAGGGGCCAGATGTGTAAAGGTATTTTGAGGCCTAGCTGGATTTTCAAAAGTATCTAGGTGCCCATTTCCCATTCATTTCAATGGCTTGAGGCACCTAGGTGCTTTTGAAAATCCCACTAGGTGCTTAAATACCTTTTAAAAATCTAGCCCTAAGTTTGTTGTGCCAGGGATCAGCTCTTACTTTGTTTATGGACAATACGTAGGGCTCCAATTTTGACTGGGGCTTCTAATCCTAAATCTTCACTATTTATTAACAAGAAACAATCTCGCTTCCTTGAGGGTTTGAAAGCACTGTCTACCCTGCGGAGGTTATGGCTTTAAAAAGGGTTGCACAGGAATTGTTACAGCAAAGAACAAGCCATAAAGGTCTCATGGCAGTTTCTGTATTTTGTTGGGCTGAGAGTAGCTGCTTCTTGCCAATGTTGTTGTGGGTACAGGAAGTGAGGCATGAACCGGACGCAGAAACTGACCATTAAGGGCTACCAGGTGCTGGTGGAAACTGGAGCAAGTCCACAGAAAGCAGTGGGGTTAATTCAGATTTCCACCGACATGCCTGCGAGCAGAGTCTGGCTCTAACAGTTCAAAACTCTCAGAACACCTGGGCCCAGTGACTGCGTAGGCTCTGCAGCAGTAAGACTCAGACCTCAGTGGTTCAGGAGCCAAATTAGCCAACAACATTACCCAAAAGTCATGCGAATTCATTGTTTCATTTACTTTAGTGCTATATATTCACATTTAAACAATCTGATGGGGAACGACTTCGTTTTTATATAGATTATGCTCACAGCAAAATGACAGGCCAAGTATTATTATTTTTATCAACTACAATTCGTTAATAAGATAGTAAAAGCATCCTGATTGGTTAATAATTTAATGAAATCACACTGTTTTAATATCACGTGGGATAAAGAGCCACTCGCAGCTCACGAGCCTCAGTCTGAGTATCACTGCTCTACAATGTGTGTTTGGTTGTGGTCCTCTTTGGAGGAGGATTTGGGGGTCCCTTCAGAATCCTCTTCCCCACCCACCATCTGCTCCAGTGAGAGAGAACCCACAGACAGGCTCTCATTTTTTCTCCTCTTCCATCTGTTCTCTGCAAGACTCGCACTTAAAACATGCGAACATTTGTACTTTTTATAGTTGAGTGTTAACATTTCTTTAAGCACCTGATCTGGGGAAAGCTGGCGTATGTGCGTTTAAATGAACTATTGACTTGTTCCACAGCAAGCAGCGTCTCCTGGTTTGTAAAAAGAACAGGAGGACTTGTGGCACCTTAGAGACGAACACATTTATTTGAGCATAAGCTTTCGTGGGCTTTTTGCGGGTACGGACTAACACGGCTGCTACTCTGAAACCTGTCTTGGTTTGTAGCGATGGGTTATGATACGCTTTTATTAAATGGTGGGAGAGGACATCTTGGTGTTTGGGATAGAGCAGGGATGGCCAACCTGTGGCTCCAGACCCACATGTGGCTCTTCAGAAGTTAATATGTGGCTCCTTGTACAGGCACCGACTCTGGGGCCAACTTTCCAATGTGCCGGGGGCTGCTCACTGCTCAACCCCTGTCTCTGCCACAGGCCCTGCCCCCACTCCACCCCCCACCCCAAGGCTGTAGTGCCCTTGGTCCTTCCCTGCTCCCCGAGCCTCCTGCACGCTATGAAACAGCTGATCAGGAGGTGCTGATCAGCATGGCTGCCAGCAGGCAGAAGGCGCTGGAGTGGGGTGCGGGAGCTGATGGAGGGGCTGCTGATGTATTATTGTGGCTCTTCAGCAACGTGCATTGGTAAATCCTGGCTCCTTCTCAGGCTCTGGTTGGCCAGTCCTGGGATAGAGGATTATGTGTAATGTGGTAGCACCTACAGGCCCCAACCAAGACTAGGTTGTGCCAGGTGCCTTGTACTATCTTCAGAGCTATTGCTGGGCCGATTTGTTAGAAGACAAACTGAGAATTATATGTAGGGTCCCTGGCATGACCATGGCGGCTTCTGTTTACCATTCCTACCCCTAAAACCAAACCCCACACTGCTCGCTGTATTGCACGACACGCAAGTCAGGCTCTGAGTGTTATTACCTCTTTTAAAATCAAGCAGGAACCAACGATAGCAGAAGTAAAAGTGGGTGTAGTCTCCGTTTTGGTGCATCAATTCAAAGAGCTCGCTGTCTAGAATCTGGGAAAGAAAACAAAACCATTAAACTTCAGTATCCTGCCTCCGACAGCGCCGGTATCAAACGCTTCGAGCTGATTCCCTGGGCGCCACCCAGCCTGACCGTGCGGTTAAAGTTGCTCCTTATCTGCTCTAACACCACTATCATCTGCCAGTGACTCTCCTCTCTGTCTCCCCCCGCCCCCCCACGTGACCCTGCACCAGAGGTGGGAGAGGAAAACAGCTGGTCGAGGAGGTTACCTCCACCAGCTGTGACAGCTCAGAGTTCCCCTACAGCAGAGGAATTCTCCACTGGTCACCCCCAACCATAATACCGCTCACGGTGGCCACACTGGGCTAGAGCATCCAGCCGTTCGTTTTGGAGCAGTTGTGCTGGAAGAGGAACAAAACCTTTGCTCACAAGTATACAGAAAAACAGGGCAGGACGTTTGTATAAACCTCTGGGGCCAGATCCTCAGAAACTGGCCGAGTTTCGCTGACAGCAATGGTGACATACCCCTGCTGCAGCTGCTTAGCTGAGTTCCCACCAGCACACGGGCAGGAGGGTGGCAGTTGTGTACAGCTGTTCGGACAGCACTTCAAAAACCAGGGGATGAAGCATCCGGCTGGCATAGCCAGGTTAATATTGCTGAATGTGGGGTGTCTGATCACTCTAGCTCCTTAACGTCTCGCCTACCCTTACTTGGGGGTAGCTGGGAGCGACAGAATGGGACTGATAGAGCAGGGCAGAAGAAGGCAGGACTGCAGGCTTTTGCCACTGCGTGTCCTTAAATGTGTCATTTAAATTCTCTGTGCCTCAGTCTCTTCATCTGTACAATGAGGATTACCCTTACTTTCCTCGGCGGGGGGTGGCATGCAGGTTGATATTTGTAGAGCGATTTAAGGTCCCCAAGGGATAGGGCTGTTACCTGTCTGCAGCAGCAGCATCCTAAGGTCCCATATGCACCTTTTGAAAATCTCTCCCCCTGTGGCCCGAGTTCTTGGCAGACCATATTTCACCCTTGCTCCAGAAGGTCAAAGCAATGGTTAGTCATTGCAGCGCAGTAAAGCCTGGGGGCCACGACGCCCCAGAGGGGTCCCATACCTGGTTGCCGTTCTAAACATGTGGGTCACGGGAGGGGAAGAAAGATTGGGAGCTACTGCTTGAATATCAGCAGCTCTGTCCGCTGCTTGCCGGCAGCAGGTAATCCCAGGGCTGGCTCGTGTGTGCCGACATTTATCAAAACAACAAACCCAAAACGGCACAAATCAAGACGTGTCAGTCGCTTGCCATGGAAGCTTTTTGCTGCAGGGACCATTTATTTGTTAGACGTTTGTGCAGCTCCTAAGATGGTGGGGTCCAACAACACAAATAACAGAGATCTACCAGCCTGCATTGTGGTCGAAAAGTTCAAAGAAGCTAATGATGTGTCCAGTCCTGCAAGACTGACTCACATGAGTGGTCTCACGGATTTCCATAGAATTACCCATTTAAGGATTGCAGGGACTAGATTTTATAATCTGCTCCATTTTGTTATATGGAGTAATCTCTACTTAGACTATGAATTGTAACTCGCTGCAGCATGGAAGATCTATAAAATGTGAAGACCTCTCACCAGATGTCAGGTGAATGTCTCAAGCATAAAAAGTGGAAGTGAATGAAAGTTAAGATGTTTTGTCCCAGAGGCCAATTGACGGGCTAGTGAGTGAGCACCTTTTTCACTGACGCCCGCCCAAGGTTCTGAAGTAAGTTGCTATTCAGCAGCAAAAGTGTTGAATGTGTTGGCCCTCCCAGCCATCTTCCTTATTTAATCTGTTCTGATATTTTTATTGCCCTTTAAAATCTGCTACAGAGCCGCAGGACTGGACAGCCAGACCCGGAAATACAATTTCAACAAACTCCACTGCCCTGGATCTGTTCTAATGCATTTGCTCATTCAGCACAATAAGCCAAATGTAACCATTTGTTTGGATTAGCAGTGGCTCTCAACCTTTCCACACTACTGGACCCCTTTCAGGCATCTGATTTGTCTCGCATACCCCCAGGTTTCACCTCTCTTAAAAATGACTTGCTCACAAAATCAGGCATAAAAATACAAAAGTGTCACAGCACACTATTCCTGAAAAATGGCCGACTTTCTCATTTTTACCACATAATTATAAAATAAATTGATTGTAATATAAATATTGTACTTGCATTTCAGCGTCTAGTATATAGAGCAGTATAAACAACTCATTGTCTATGACTTTGGCAGTGCTTTTTATGTAGCCTGTTGGAAAACTAGGCAAATATCAGATGAGTCGATGGACCCCCTGGAAGACCTCTGTGTACCCCCAGGGGTATGTGTACCCCTGCTTGAGAACCACTCAGCTAGTTTACTCACCAAGTACAACCGGGTGAACAATAAACAGAGACGGTGCCATAAAGTAACTTCCTCTGATTAAGAAGCCCCTATCCTAGAGTATTACCAGCATATTGCTTATGGTAATAAGTACTACATGCATGAGTCTTTAAAGGATTGGGGGCTCCAATTTGGATATGAATAAACATATATTAAGTAAAACAGCTTCTTGTTAATGTTTTCACATTATGTGAATAACAAATTATTTTTATTTTAATCTCAAAGTCTGCATTAAGGTTGAGCTGAGTTTTTATATTTAAAGCAAGGATTCAAGCACTGTGACACGTATGAATACAGCACATCTTCCCCAAAATTACAGCACTTAATCTCTAAGTACACAATGACTCTTCTGAGAATTTGCAATTAAGTTGTTTGATTAAAATTTTTGATCCTTTAAGATACTTAGTGAGTTTTTTTTGTCTCCAATGATTTTAAACAGACATAAGCTTCCCATATAGTTAAAACTAATTTTATAAAGATCAAATGTCATATCTAAATATCTGTGTGTAGACATATTTGTAGTACTGGAAGTGTTTCAATCTTAATTGGTTAAGCTGAGTACCTGTCACCCTCCTTGCATGCCAAATCTTTCCTTTGTTAAGTACAAAACATTATGGTTTTATCATTTTACATTTATTATTTTGTAACCATTTACCCTGGAAAACTGAGATCAGATGCAGCAGGGGGGTTTTGTTTGGTTTTCCCCAAAGAGTTGTGATCTTCTTATAAACAACCCAGCTAAAAAATTGTGGGTGTCTGTCCCTCTCTCTCTCTCACACATGCTTTGCTCTAGATACACACAATGAAGCAGTGGCCCAGACAGGATCGTATAAACCATCATTGCTCCTGACTGCTTTTCGCCTCACCCCCGCCCCACCTTCCTTGCCTTGCAGTGAAATGTTTGGGGCGAAACAAATCACCCCAAGGTTATAGCAAGAAGAGCCTGCCAAGAATACAGATCCAGTCAGTGCAAGTCCTGCAGGTGAGCTCAAAGGAAAGCCAAGACAATTCACTGTTCTTTCCTTCTCAACTGCTCTATGGGGGGCCTGAGCCTTCTCCCATTGAATCAGCCCATAGACCCATATGTTGTCATTACTCTTTGTAGCTGGTGTGCAGGATGATTGGTCCATGCGCTTTGTGGGCAAAGCTGTGCTGTACCAGAGAGGCTCAGCGCTCCTGCCGAAAGCTGCATGAGACTCTGTGATCCCAAACGTCGCTTGCTACCTGCACAGAGCAGACACCCAGGAACTGAGATGCTTAACCTCCCAATGGAGCGGTCACCACCTCACTGCATCAGCAGGAAGAGCTTGCCCAAGAGCAGGGCAGCTTTAAACTAGTAAGACACAAAGGCTGATACAAATATGCTTCCCCTGCCCTAACCCCAGCTCCTCTCCACTGAGGACTTGCCTGAATTAGCAATCGCATGTTGGCAAAATGTGTGTCCATAGCACCTCCGTTGGGGAAATTCTGGCTCATTCTCTTCATTAGGTGGCTGAAGCAGCTGTACGCCAGTTGATCTGTGGATAGAAGGTGGATGGATCAGAGTGCTGCAAAACCTGGGACCCACGTTTGTACTGGACAAGGCAATATGTTGCAGGGTACGCTGGGGGTAGGAGCAGCTTTCTCCTTCCAAATCTGTTGTTTTCCCCCGTGATCAATGCTGGGTGAAAATATGAGGCAGGCCACTGAAATGTCTGTTCTGATTGCAGAGCCTCTCTTACTAGTGGTGACTTGAGAGGCACAAGGAACCCAGCTAGACTTGCAGATCCCATGTTGAGTTTGCAGTACCAGCAGCTACAACAATACTGTAACCTCTGTTCACAAGTCAACTTTAGTCTGAGGCAAATGCATAGGGAATCCACAAGAGGCCATTGTGAGTCACTTCGCAACAGGAAGATGACTGGAACACTGCAGGCTTCTGTTTAGGGGAGTTGCCATTACATAATGCGCACAGCTTCCTCCCAAATGTGGTACTTTTTTGACTCAGTGTGTTCCGAGGGCTCCTCCTGGCAAAGCATTACAAAAGGAAAACTTGGCCCGCTTACCATTATCAAGTATAACCATGAGAGGAGCCAGCAGGTCACACATGCCTTGGACGTATCCAACCTCCAGGTGCTCCCAAACATAACTGCACGAAGAAAGAAACAGAAGAGACACTAGCAAACGTAGTCTCTAAATCCCCTCTGCTGGACTGTTTTTAGTGAATGTTAAGACCCAACTCCCATAGAAAGCCCTGTGTCTAGTGATGGGGTGTAACTTCAGTGGGTGAATTCCCCAAGGAGGAAGCTAATTGGGCTTACAGAAATCACCCTAAAAACCTCTACAGTTTAATAGAGAACGAGATCCTTTCTTACAGCTTGTCTGCACCAGCCTGTAGCATTCTGTGTGAGGGAGAGAACTTTATACTGCTCCAAAACCCCCTCTGGGGAGGTGCTCTGGGAATTCTCTGTGAGGGAACAGCTGCATATTAGTCATATTACAGCCAGTGGGAATCCAGCCCCGGATTCCAGCTTTCGGAATCATGCCCCAGAAAAGTAGATTTAAAGCACTGTATGGAGTTCAAATACCATTTGACTGGGGCAGAAGGTAGCTCATACCACGTAATTTAGATTCAGAAACTGTAATCCGGAGGCTTATGGAAAACCCTAAACAATGCACAGCCTTGAATGTCTGAGCATCCAAACTTTCCCTATGAGAAGTAAGCTTTAGTTTTTGGACTCACTTATTCTGGTAAAGCAGGACACTCTGCTAGCAGCAACACTGCTAAAGGGATGGTAATGACCATTCCAAGGGGTCTGGGGTACTGGAGGGAGTTTGATCTGGGAATGTATCCTTCCCATCTGCTTAAATATCACTCTAGCAACTCAGCACCTCAGTTTCCTTCATTAATTTGATCTTTGCTACTCCCCTGGGAGGTAGTAAAGCATTATCCCCATTTTACAGGTGAGGAACAAAGTAGATTACAAAATTTGTTCAAGGTGATAGAGAGAGCTTGAAGCTGGGACTTCACTAAACTATCTATCCTACCTCATCTTCTTTCTCTCAAAGCTTTTGGCCGTACCTTGCTGCACTCTGGAGGGATGGGAGAGGGATGCCTAGCTAATATTAACCCAAGTTAGCTGCAGTACAGTGAGGAGACACGTTCACTTTGCAAGCTGTTACCTGCACATGATGTTTCTGAGTTTCTCCAGGTTAGCAGCAGTAAAATACCAGTAATTCCGGTCGCACCTCTGGACATCTTTATCGATTCTATGCAGATTTAAGGCCACAGTGTCCAGTAATTCTATCTAGGAGGTTTTAAAAAAAAAAAACCCAGTGAATCACATTTGCTGTTAAACAAAAGATGCTTCTAGAGATTAAGCTGAGTTAAGAAGCAGGAAGGCAGCTGGATTCAGCCTCGTTCCCCTAAACCCACTGAAAAGCGCGTTGAGAGAGACAGCACTTTTCATCTGCCAATCTGTGCTGTACCATTACCAAGAGGGTGCTCCAAGCAGCACCAGAGCTCGCTTACCTGGCTCCTGCACTCACCACAACTGCACAGGGGGAATCCTGGGGGGGCTGTGGCCTGAGTGCATTGCACTCTGGCAATTTCCAGCTGCGTATAGGCCCTTGGCAGCCAGCTGGCCCAGTTCAGAGCAACCCCTAGGATTCTTGAAACACAGTGGGAACCAGGGGCTGGTGTGGGTTGGCCCAGAGAGGGCGCCAGAACTGACTTCCCTCATTGCTGTTGAACTGAGTAGATTTTGGCACAGCAGAGAATTTGACCCCGGATGTGATTTGATTCCACTGAACCCGGAAAGCCTAGACTCCCACACCGTATCTTAAATACATACAGCTCCCTGGGAGGCATTAAAAGAGCAGCTATCCACTTCACTGCTGTTGAAAGTCCCAGGTACAGTGCATCTGCTCTCCCTGCTCAGCCATCCAAGCGCATCCCAGCATTGCAGGGGATTATTAATGAGCGATGGCAGGCTTTTGGCACGAACAGGCCTGAAGCAAGAGAGCTTAAATTTGCCTATAGCAACGCTAATATCCGAGCGGATGGATTCAGGCTAGGGTGCAGTTTCATAAGTCAGGATTTGCATCAGACGGTGCCAGACTCTGAGTTGTTCCTTTGAGATTTTGGCCACCTCTGAATTGGACTCAGAAGAAAGGCTGCTCTTGATCTGGATCTGACCCAGCAGTAAAACAACTCGGATGGATTTGGATGCAGGGGTTCCCTCCTGCTCCCTGACATTCAGAGTTTAGGTTCTGGTTTTGGCCTATCCTTAGTTAAATTCTGCTTGACAGAGAGGCTGAAATACATGCAGGGCCTTGGAGAGGAAGAGAAGGAAGAGTGCTCTACAGACACAGGTTGATGCATAATAGGATAAATGGTGACCTACTGTATAGGCGGCTCCACAAACAGAACCAATGTCCTCGCCAGACGTTAAATAATCCAACTGGGAGCACAGCTGTTCCTCCATTACAGAATCCTGAGGCTCTGAGGGGACTGCCTTGGCTTTCTGAGCCTGGGTCAGGTCCAGATCTGGTCTTTCTAAGTCGGCGCTAACTTCTTCCTCCGCCCCATCCTCAAAGCAGACACTCTGCCCGTCGTCGATGCTGGACAGGATACCCGAAGTGACCGAGTAATTCCGAGAAGAAGGCAACCCAGAGTCAGGAGAATCAAATTCTACTGATTGCTGTTCTGCTGCAGCCGCAGCGACCGGAGTGTCGACGTTCACCACGGTCAAAGAGGGGTCAACCGGACCTTTTAAATCTCGCTCTGTTGAGTCCATTTCATCTACAGATATGAAGACCTGATGATGATGATGATGATGATTGCAGGAGGGGGAAAAAAGGAAAGACCAAATGAGAGCCAAACTCGTGTGTGGGTCTAGGTTATTTCAATAGACATGATCACTGAGACAGTAGAGCATCTGTATATTCTCACATGCAGCATCCGTGCGTGTATAAATTATAGCTGAACAGAGTGGATCTACCCAGATTTTACAATGAACTTAGAGGCTAGATGTGGCCAGAGAAGGGACTCTAAAAGTAATATTCACTTAGGAACCTATATCTGCACACCGTGTCCTTAATTTTCAAAAGTGATTTGATGTTGAATGTCTCAGTTTTTGGGCACCTAACCTGAGTCATGTTTAAAGAGGCCTGACTCTAGCACCCACCTGCTTAAAAAATCAAGCCCCTTTATAAAACATCTCTAGTTGGGCACCCAAAAATGGAGGCACCCAAGTTGAGAAATCACTCGTGAACCTGGAGCTACTGGCCTTCAGCTCATGCTCGCTTCCTTGTGTTGGGCAGTCAAACTTCATCTTTTTTTTTAAACTTGCTACAGATTTTGGGGACAAGTTCTGTTCTCAGTGAAGTGAGCCGACTCCTTATTGTTCGGAAGAGAAGTGCATAGCTTAGACTAATCTTGAATGTGTGTGATGGGGCTTTTATAGTCACAGATGGCTAGAGACGGGAGACATCCGTTAGGTCACTGTCTATCCCTTCTAGCAATGTGGGTTTGTTCTGAACAATACAGTCTTACTGTCCACTTGACTTTCATTTTTTTCCCTACAGCTTTGATGACTAGGATTTTTTTTTTTTTTAATATATCCATGTGCATAAATTTAAGTGCTTGTGAAAGGTGCCAGATCAGTAGCCCTGGAGATGTAACCAGGGCAGCGCCAGTCCCTTCCTCCAACGCACAGCCTACCAGTGCGGCTAACGCCTAACCTTATGTCACAAGGGCTATTCAGTCTGCCTACCTATTCTGTGCTCAGCATCTAAGCAGAACCAAACTCTGGGGTCATCTCTGATTTGAGCACCTGCCTACTAGTGATGAAACTGAGAACCACCACATGGTTGCTGGAATAGTAACAGCCGATCAGTATTGCTCTTGGCTGGATTTGAACTCAGAACTCAAAGACAAAAATATCTTCAGAGCCATTATCAATCCCTTGAGCTAATCCATTCCCCAGAGTTTCTTAACTGAGAGGGATTTTCTGCTGCTGTGGTGGACAGAGGCCATGAAAGCCCCTTAGCCAGCTGCGGGAGAATACCCCCAATGCAAGCTTAGGAACAACCACAGACTACCCTACATGTGCCCCGTTGCAAGCCTTGGCATGGTATGGCCATAGCCCAGAACGCGACAGAGATTCCAGGATGCAGAGCTGCAGGGCAGGCTCTAATTGAGAGCAGCTCCCTGTACCGCCTAAATTATGCAGAGGGCAGTTTCCCAAGGGTGCCTCTGCTACTGTTGTCCCCCCCCCCCCCCGGCTGTGTCTGCGTGCGCTATGTTTCCAGCATCGCCCGTTGTACTGCAACATTCCTTGAGGACGAGTGCACAGGAGCGCAGAAAGCTAGACAAGACTGCGTACGTCGTTGCTGATGGTGGAATCCCTGTGGATCAATCGCTGAACATGGCTGTCAATGCTGCTGCCTGATGAAAACTTAGCAAAGGTGGCGGAGTGTGACTCTTTCTCGCGCTGCTTCACGATGACCTCGCAGGCTTTCCACTCGGCCATGACCTTCTGATATTTGAGAGCAATATCTTCATCCACCTTCAAACAAAGACGCAGACAAATACAGCTGAAATGCTAGATGCTCCTAGCAGGAGGGCATCCGAGACGGCATGGCTCGCATGTCAGGAGAGCTTAAAGCTAGTGAGGTGGTCATACAGGATCTGAAATCTTGTTGAGATCCAGAGAAACTGGGTTTGCAGTCTAGATCTCACCTCCCCCCAATTCTTATTTTGCTGGAGATGGGCTCCATCCTGGAGTTAAGTAAAGGTAGGGGTGTGTGTGTGTGTGTGTGTGTGTGTGAGAGAGAGAGAGAGAGGAAAGATGGTTTTGTGATCACTGAGCTGGGATTTGGGACATTTTCCCTGAGAGACCTTGGGCGAGGCACTTAGTATCCCTGTGCCTCAGTTCTCCATCTGGCCAGTGGGGTTACCAGTCCTGCCCCGCTCACAGGGTGTTGTGAGGATAAATGACTCATAGACTCATAGGTCAGAAGGGACCAACATGATCATCTAGTCTGACCTCCTGCACAAAGAAGGCCACAGAACCCTACCCGTCCACTTCTATAAAAACCCCTAACCTATGTCCGAGTTATTGAAGTCTTCAAATTGTGATTTGAAGACCTCAAGCAGAGAATCCACCAGCAAGTGACCCATGACCCATGCCCCATGCTGCAGAGGAAGGCGAAAAACCTCCAGAAGCTCTGCCAATCTGCCCTGGAGGAAAATTCCCTCCTGACCCCAAATATGGCGATCAGCTAAACCCTGAGCATGTGGGCAAGGCTCCCCAGCCAGCAG
Source organism: Chelonoidis abingdonii (assembly GCF_003597395.2). Classification (NCBI taxonomy): domain Eukaryota; kingdom Metazoa; phylum Chordata; order Testudines; family Testudinidae; genus Chelonoidis; species Chelonoidis abingdonii. The sequence continues at coordinate 14,751,953 of NC_133788.1, forward strand.
TCAGGAAAGAATTCTCTGCAGTAACTCTGATCCCATCCCATCCAACATCCCATTGCAGACCACTGAGCAGACCTATCTGCTGATAATCCAGGGACAATCGCCAAAATTAAACTATCCTATCATAACATCCCTTCCATAAACTTATCAAGCTTAGTCTTAAAGCCAGATATGTCTTTTGCCCCCACTACTCCCCTCGGAAGGCTGTTCCAGAACTTCATTTGCTGTTTGGGAGAGGTCGGCAAGAAAGAGCCACAAACAGCTAGACAGACAGGCAAAGGACTGTAGTGAAATTTAAGGGCAGGTCAAGCTAGAACCAATGAAAAGGAAACAGTGACGGTGCAGAGTTCGCAGCTGCAGCCAGCCACTAACACCAGGCTTGTTAAACAGGAACAATCAAATCTCATGCTTCACGGTGTAAGCTGCCACCACAAAGGGCAGGAAGGATTATTATTTTTAACAGTTTCAAGTACAGTACTTCATGACTGGCCTCAGATAAATGAGAAGGGCGCTGCCCACCTTCTGAAATCTCATCTAGAAGTGAGATGTGACTTGGTGGCCCCCATACTGTATTTCTGCCCCAACCCCTACTTCCATCTTTGTAACGTAGGCCCCTGCAGTGAGCTCCCGGACATGAGGGCAGGGAACTGCCTGTGCAGAGCTCATTGCAGGATCAGCAGCTGACAGTGATTTCGGGTGACCAGATGTCCCAATTTTATAGGGACAGTTCTGATTTGGGGGGCTTTTTCTTACATAGGCTCCTATTACCCCCCACCCTGTCCCGATTTTTCACACTTGCCGTCTGGTCACCCTAGAGCAATTCTAATGGTGGATGCTCCAGCTAAGACACCGTCACATGCTAGCCAGATGCACCCACCCTAGTGGTTCTTGTAGTAATATACAGTTTTGCTACTGCTGGTTTCCTCTGTAGAAAGGAAAGTCAGACACCAAAAATACTCTCTGGCTACTAGGAGACACACAATAACTTTGCTGCTCTGTTGCTTGTCAAGAGCTGGATAAAAGCCATAATAGTGAGCGGGTTTCAGGCTCTGGCTTTGCCAGCTGGTTGCTATGGTAGCCTTCTCCCTGGGAGCTGGGGGATATCAGTCAGGCGAGGTGGCTGTGGAGTTGTAAATCAGTACGACCCGTAGTGGGACACTGGAGGAGAGCCAGGGGAGGCAGTGCCCCCAGCCTGGCTGCTCAGTGATGACGGCATGATAGTACAGAAAGCAAAGGTGATAAATCATCTGGGATGGTTTCAGTTGAGGACCTGGAGAGCTGAAATTCTGACCGCTCGGATCTCTCACTTGCCTAATACTCCCTTTCATCCAATGCAGGTCTGTTTGTTTAGGGGCTGACTCCCCAAACTGATGCACCGTTATTATGATTGATAATTATTTGTGCCCAGGAGCCCCGGTCATGGATCTGGATCCCAGTGTGCTAGGTGCTGGACAAAGTGTCACAGGTGCTGCAGCGTGTTGCCAGCATTGCTGTTGCTAAAGCTCTCATTTATCAAGAACGGCAGCCTGGCGGAGAGGTCCAGCCACAGGCGCGAGGTGAGTCTCTGGAGCGGCGCGGACAGCCACATGCTCACACTACCACGTACACACCCAATCCCTCTGCCTGCCCTTTCCTCGCACTGAGACCTATGGCAGGCACAAGCCACGCAGGACTGCCCTCTGCCGCATTCAGGCTGCTCGCCTACGATCACCCTTTGCAGACACAGACACGCAGGGCCATCAACTTCAGGGTCACTGGGCGGCTGCAGTGTGAGGTCAGCATCACTTCACGCATTCCAGTAAAGCGCCTCATAAAAAGGAAACGTTGCTCACACACTGTTTGGCCTTCAGGAACAAAAAATGGGATTAGGAGACCCTACAGTGTCTACCCTACCTGAAAGCCACACCCAATGGTTTGTATGGGACCCTGCAGCTTTTCTGAGGCAGAGGCGCCCTGTGTTACGGGAACAGAGCAATGGGGCTGCTAGCTGTTAGGCAATGTGCTGTCTGAATTTTCATCAAAGCCCCATGCCCTAGGGCTGTAGTGTGTAACGGCCTTGGGCTGAAATGTGGTAAATGTTGTTAGCATGGCAAAGGTGGGAGGGGTGTGTGTGGTACAAATAGTATGTTAACATTTACACTTCACAATGATATTTCCAAGGAGGGGCAGGTTTTTAAACATGCATCTTACCTGCTTCCAGGAAAAGGGACAAACCTACACAGCCCTCATGGTCCTTTGTAGTAGCACCCACTCTCAGACGCTTTATATGGGCAGTTTTGAACCTCTGTATTAAACCTGGGCGCACACAGGTGCATGACCTGGTATTTCAAGATACAGCGTTTGAACTGCCACTGGGTCACCCAGACATACGTCTTGCTGTGACTTAACGGACCTGTGGTCCTTCTGTAGCCTCTTTGCTGCAGCCTTCGCAAAGCACTTTCCATGCGCTAATTTAAAAAGTGCCCCATGAAGGCAATTATTCTCCAAACAGGAAAGCAGGCACAGAAAGGCCAGGTGGCTTGCCCACGGTGGCATCAAACTCAGGAGTTTGAATTCCCAAGTCCTACTGGAGAAAAAAATCCAAAAATACGAGTTTTGGTGCCCTCTAAAGACCACATGCTGGGAGAGTGTTTCTTAAAATGGACTATGTATTACACCTAGAGAGTCCTTTTAGTGCTTGCTAATTTTTAAAAAATTCGACATCCCATTTAAAATCTCAGAAGCTGGGACTTACCCGATCCATTTCCTTTTTCGTCATGCCAAATTTGTAGTGACCTAGTAAGAAGGGCCACACTTCCTTTCGAATCTCATGCTGCACGCCGCCATAGTAAACTCGTCTGAGTAATTCTAATTCCTTGTAATTCTAAAGCAGTCAGGAAAGAGGGGAGGGAAAATTTAATGCACCTTACTATTGAGCTTGCATAAAAGCACTAAAGTTACTTGCAAGTATAGAGCTAATGGAAAATACACCCAGTAGAAGCCTTAAAAAGGTTGGCAATGGGATACAGAAGGGATATTTTTATTTCTAGGTATTGCTTCCAATCTGGCCCAATATGATTAGCAGCCTATATAAAATGGGTCAGTTCCTACTGGAACAGTGTCCATCGTGGAATCTACCACCATGTAGATGCTAAATTTATACCTTTGGTGTCACCAGAAATGAAAAGGATTAAAGAGGCCATGGAGAATTAACATCTCTCCCCCTTCTAGGGAATTCACACAGTGTGAATCCACGGACAGCCCTTTAGGGCCCTGATTCAAGAACGCACTTAAGCAGATGTTTAGGAAGGTGCTTATGGAGCATGTGTTCAGCAGACAGGTAGACTGACTGGTGCACTCAGAAGTTTGCCCTGATACTGCTTGTGCTACATCTGTTCTGTAGATAGAGGACTCTGGTCATCAGAGCTGGCAATGACTTACGTTTAATGGTGCTATATTTGCTTCAAAAACTACATGTAAAACCTAATTCACTTCGGCTTTTACTGAAGATTTTCAGGCTCCTAAATTTGCAAGTCTTCTCCTCATCAATGCTGCTTTCTGGGCTGCCCAAAATCAGGAAGCAGATTGTCCAAATAAAAACATCACTTTAAATGTCTAAAATTGCAGGGCAAAAAAAGATCTAGTGTTCTCTAGATGGTCCTAGTTTACAAACATCCGTCATCTTGCTTAAAGATACACTGGGCTGATTCTCATCTGTGTGGTGTCTATGCATGGTGTTGTTCCTGATTAACCCCATGTGTGGGCACATTCTGGAGTCAGAGTGCATTGTTCCTATTTAGCTGAAACCACTTGCTGGGTTAAACTAAACAGCATGAAGGCACTCTTATTCTGGAATAAGTGTGTCCACACATGGAGTTCATCAGGAACAACTCCATGTGTAGACAAGTCCTTATTATGCCATTCCAGCAGCGAAAAGGGCTTTAAAGTGAGTGAAACAGCCATTTACGCCAACTTCCCACTACTCTGGTAGCTCAAAAGGGCCTTAGTGTAAGTGAGAATTGGATCTGCATAAATGCTGGCACACTGAACTCATTTGCAGTCTTAGAAAGCAACACTGGACACCTGAAAAGACTCTTAGAAATATTTATAGCCAAATTAGGGAGTGACACTGGAGCAGCGTGTGGGGGTCGGGCAGGGTGCTGACTTTTTCCCTTTAAGAAGTGGGGGGAGGTTTTGTGCCTGTTACCTTTTTGTCCTTTTGATATTTACTCCAGACCTCTTTCGTCAGGCCTCCGGCAGCGCTGGAAGGCTTGTCAGGCGGGATAATTGAGTGGTTCACGAGGGCAGACAGGTGCGTTCTCACTGTAGACAAATGGCGGCAGTAGGCAAGCCCTGCAGAGGGGGTCGAAATGGAATGGCAGGATCTCATATAAGCAAGCAGGTGACTATATAGGATGCCAGCAGCTCCCTTTAAAGATGGAGCTGTGCAGTTTAAGCTGGGAGCAAAGCTTTCTTTTCCACAGTTCCACATGCATGCTAGGTAGAATGGAAGGGGGATGAAAAGTTGACAACTATTTAATCTTGTGCCGGGAAGTGAAAAAACAAAGGTGCATTAGTAAAAGTATATTACAACAGGCAGAGCTTTAAGCATCAGTTTTCCATAGCTGCATACAGAAGAGCCACTGGCATTACCAAGCCAGGATATTTGGGTCAGGATTCTGAACACTCTGAAGTTCTAGGTTGTTTTGGCTCATTATGGAGAGAAGGGCCACCTGCAAAATTTGCACCTGGATTTGGCTTTCAAATGCCTCCCCACATAGTTTGGCTTGGATCCCTCTCTAACCTAAACCCAGCCAGAGACCTGCATGCACTGTCCCTTTTGGAAAACAGCCTCACTTACATCCATAAAATGCTCTGGAAACAATCTGCCTCTTCATGCTTTCACACAGCATCTTTAATGGCGTTCTGTAGGGAGATGTTTTTAAACACGAGTGTGTTACGGTTATACAGATCACAAGTCATGGAACACATCCCTAATCCCAACTGATCTATAGACACTGCCCCTTTTCCAGACCCAAATAAGACACATTTAGTTTTAAAAAAAATCAACAGGAACTAGGTCTTTAGATTTTAAAATTACTTGTCTGCGTGGGATGCTGCCCCAAACCACATGAATATTTAGGTAACTCAGTACCACAGTGACAAGTGGATTACAAAGGCCACATTAACGTTCGGCCTCCTTCCCCAGACCTGAAAAAGAGCCCTGTGTAGCTGGGTTCGATAAAAGATATTCCCTCACCTATCCTTCTATCTCGTACCCTGGGACCAACATGGCTACAACACCACTGCCATTGACAAAATAGGGTTGTAAGTGGGGTGACCAGATGTCCTGTTTTTAAAGGAACAGTCCTGTTTTGGGGGACTTTTTCTTATATAGGCGCCTATTACCCACACCCTCATCCCGTTTTTTCGCTGTTGCTGTCTGGTAACCCTAGATGTAAGCATCCTTTGAAGGATTACTGGTTTGCCTCTGTCCATAAAACTAAGCCGTCTCCACCACTGATCTAAACAGGCATAGACAGAAGAGCTGGCTCAAGTTTTTTTGATTGAAATGTTCAAGTTTTTCGATTTAAAAAAAAACAATTTACCCCCTGAACAACATTCAGTTTTAAAACCAACAATTTTACTACAGGAGTTTTTTAAAACAAAACTTCCTGGGGCATTTCAACCACGATACCAACAATTTTAGAACATTCCTGGCCAAAAAATAATTGGCATTTTTTGACTGGTGCTACTAGACACCAGCGTTTCCCACCACGCAAGTCTAGAGGTGTGTCGAGCAACCTTCCAAGGGGAGCAGGAGAAGGGCACAGCACTGAAACACATGCAGCAGGGAAAAATGCTGTGCCAACCAGAGGCTTGGAGAACACCAGCTAAATGAAAACGGCACTCACCTGCTTCTATTGGTCATTTATACAGCATTAAACATCAGCACAAAAAGGTCTGATTCTCCTCTTGCGTATGCTGATGTAAACCCAATTTATGGCAAGAAGAATCAGGGGCTATTTAGAGACCTTGGTCCTATCACTATAATGTCTGAGTGCCTCCCAAGCACATCTCCTCACAACACCGCTTGAGAGGTGGGCAGAGCAGGGCATTGGATCCGGGTCTCCCAAGTTGCAGGCTCATCCCCTTGTCACTGGAGCCTCCTTCCTCTCGGTACCAGCTCAGTGGTTTGAGCATTGGCCTGCTAAACCCAGGGTTGTGAGTTCAATCCTTAAGGGGGCCATTTAGGGATTTAGCTGGGGATTGGTCCTGCTTTGAGCAGAGGGTTGGACTAGATGACCTCCTGAGGTCCCTTCCAACCGAAGTAATCTATGATTCTATGTCTCAGATGTAATCCGCCACTTGACAAGGTAGAAGAGTTTGCAAAAGAAGTGGTGAGAGCAGGAGAGAAGGCTGCTTAGCACATGGTGAGCGGGAGGCTCTTCTAGATGCACGCTGGTTGCGCTGGCTACGCCACAAACTGAAAAGCGAAGACTTTCACAGAGACAAGGAGACAGTTCTCTCTCTCATTGTTGTGATGCTGTAGCACCTCCACTGGTGGTGGCCCAGCCACAAACAGTGTGCTTCCTGTAACCCAGAGCAGGGTTCCCTGGGAGCCTGAAGCATCTCTCCCATAAAACTTGCCATTGTTACTTGGAGCAAGGGGCTTTGGGGTGACTTTTCTCCACATGCAAGCTGTTGCCTTGTGGGGTGGAGCTAGGGGAACTCTGGCTGATCAGGTGCAGCAGCAAAACTTGTGACTTCTCCTCTCCCTGCCAAGGAAACCTATTGAAGACCATTTTGAAAAGTACCGGTGGGGTTTAGGAGCTTAACTCCCAATTTCAAAAGTAACCTGGGAATTTAGGAGCCTGTGTCCCACTGATTTTATTTTTTCGTTGCGACTTAGGTTCCTAAATGCCTGGGTCCCTCTCGAAATTGGGAGTTAGGCGCTCTTGAATTTTTTACCTCAGTCTCAGATGTTGCCACGGACACATCCACCATGGCTTTTAAGTGGGTGCAGGATGGCAGGCGTTGGTGTGAGGTGTGCAAAGGGCTCCATAGGCAGCAAGCCCAGAGCTCTCCCCCACCACTGTTGCTTTCTGCTGATAGTCAAGCCATCTCCCCGGGCCCAGCCCGTTTACCTGTCGTGAATGCAGTTGCAGCAGCTCGGGATGTCGTAGGGAGAGCTGCCTGATGAACAGGAGAGGCACGAGGACCCTTGGCTGCAGTGTTCTAGCTGCCATGACAACAAGCTCGCACCGAATCCCTGCATCTCTATCATGTCGCTGGAGTCTGCGGAAAGGGAAGAAAAAATCACGGGAATAAATGGTTGTCTGCCCCTACCCTCCCACGGCACCCTGACGTCTTGGTGCTTTGCTTTGCTGCAGGCTCTACCCTTGATGATAGGAAGGGACAGAACTAGCGACCCTAAAACATTACTTTCTGCTCTAACTGTATCGAAACCAGCCACGTCCTCCGCATGCTCAGTTTTTCATAGAATCATACAAATGTACAGCTGCAAGAGACCTCAAGAGGTCATCTAGTCCAGTCATCCACGCTGAGGCAGCATTAAATATACTTGACAGGTGTTTGTAGAAACCTCCAGTGATGGGGATTCCTCACTTCCCTAGATAACGGTTGGGTGCACCCACGGCCCAGCACCCTGCCTGTTTCAAATGCAGGGTGCAAGGCAGGCTGCTCTTCTGTTTTCTGTAGCTAGGAGCTAATTTTAATCAGACATTAATAGTAATAGATTTTAAGGCCAGAAGGGACCATTATGCTCATCTAGTCTGAGCTCCTGTATACCACAGGCCAGGGAACTTCACCCAGTAATTCCTGCAGTGAGCCCATAACTTCTGGTTGAGCTACAGTGAAAGATCCTGTGTTTTTAATTCCAGAGTAAAAATAGGTTCTCTCTCAAAATGTAGGGTGACCAGATGTCCCGATTTTATGGAGACAGTCTTGATTTCTGGGTCTTTTTCTTATATAGGTTCCTGTTACCCCCAACCTCCATCCCAATTTTTAACGTTTGCTGTCTGGTTACCCTACTCAAAATGAGACTAACTGAACTTTTTGGTTCTTGATGCGGTCATTTGGGATCTGATCCTTAAACAGTTGCTCAGAGGTGGAAATTTACTCCAGTACTGGGTCCCACTCTAATTCTCCTGGGAATAAAATGCCATTGACTCATCATCACAATGCAACCTCCTGAGTCCCCTGAGTGCTTTTTTTTTTTTTAATTGGCCTCAGCCAAAGCTTCATTTACAAAACCAACACAAGCACAAAGGTAACACATCAATCATAAAGGTATTTTCCATGTGTATTTAAATCTAGGGTCCTGTTCCTGGAACATTTCATATAAACAGTATGCCTCTGTGTGCCCGTTTTCCTTCACTGCATCACTCCCAAGTGCATAAACTCAAGTTTAAGGCTCTGAACATGCAACTTCCATGTGTCTGAAATCTCTCCACACATGGAAACAAGTTGCAGGATCAGCACTTAAAAAAAAAAAAAGGAGGCCAAGATTTTCAGAAGTAGCTAGAGATTTTGAGTACCCAATTTGAAACCTTAAAGGCCTGATTTTTGGAGGGTGGATGCTTACCACATTCTGAAAATCAGGGTCCCCCTTGAAAGATGTCTAAAGCTGGGCACCCAAAAAATCACTAGTAGCTTTTGAAAATGGCCCAAATTCTTAACCTATCCCTGCTGGTGCTTTTAATAAATAACTGGCCTTTCAGCTCACCCTTGATTTAAATTAAGGCAAAAGACAGAGTACAGGATGTCATTCATTGCATTAACATGTGCAAGCAACTCCGGTCCTCTGGGCTGTGCTTTCAAAATGTATGTTAAGTGCGGGGGTGGGGAACTTCCAAATTGTCTCATGCGTTCTGCCGTTGCAGGTAACAATGCTTTTTTTTTTTTTTTTTTTTAAATAAAAGATGGACTCTATTTTTAATATAGATATAGCCATCAATGTAGCATAAAGCATTTTAACGGCATGGAAATCATACAAGATATGTTAACATAAAAAGCACAGGCTCATGCGGAAGCAGTCATGAATATTTCACTTTACAAAACAAAGTTTAATGAAAAAATGCTCTTCACCTTAATTCTTCAGGAAGGAGCTGAATGACCCAGTATTTACTGCAGCTTCTCATTTGGTTCAAATAAAAACCATTGGACAAACAAATGTTTTGAGATTTTTTCCCCCTCCCCCTCCAACGACAAGAAAAGTGGGTGAGTTTTTTTTTTTGTTTTTTTTTTTTTAAAGAAACAATCTACTTTAAAAGGAGAGAACCCCACAGAACCTAAGGATTCAGATGAAAGGTACCTGAATTCGTGAAGAATTAGAGTGAACAGCACCTTCATTTCATTCATTTTTGTTGTTGTTTATCTGCAACTTTTGGCCACATGCAAAAAGTCAAGCATGTTGCAAAAATTAAAAGCAAAATGGCTAGCAAACCTTAGATACAACAGTGTTGTCATTATTTCAAGGGAGCACTGATGGGTAGACAAACGATAGTCCAAGCTAGCTCACTGACAAGAATCACTAGTCAAATGGTATGCGGCCCTAGTTAGGTTGCTAACTTTTTTCAGTGTTTCTTGACATCTCTAGTAGGAGGGTTTTAAATATCCATTAGCTACCAAATAAAGCTGAAGGTGAAATAATTTAACTTATATTTTTAGTCTCATCTTTGCAGGCATGCGGTGTTAGACGGGTCTTCTACCATAAGCCATTTCGAAGTCTCATCTGCACAAGAAACCCACTATACAGATATTTCCTGCAAACGCTATCTTCCTACAAGATGAGGAGGGCTTTGGGGGTTCTCTTCCCCACCATCCCTTCTGAGAGCATTTTGGTAGAATACGAGTCCAGCCCAGCTGAGTAGTGGTCAGACCTAATGACTATTTTGGCAGCCTATGGGGATCAGAGTGGACAGGGGTCCACATAACAACAAAATGGCATCATGGCAGTCCCAGCAGAGGCCAGAGTAGAACGGACCAAGGGAAGTTATCCTCTCATTTTTACAGCTAGTGTCACCAAGCCAGGGATGACATCCACTTAGCACTAAACCCATTGCTCTGCATTTAAAGGTATGTGAGAGCTCTGAGGAAAGAGGAAAAGATGGATTCCTGTAATCACTCAGTCTGCGAATCTTCTTTTGCGAAAAGATGCGCGTGTTTAAATCTATGGCACCTGCAGACACGACAACCCCAAGCCAAGACTGTTGGCGTGGAAATTATGACAGATACTGCAGCTAAGGAAGGAGGAGGGTTTCTCTTGAATGAGTTCAGTCCTGGGACAGCCATGAACCCAGGAGAGGTAATGCTTGAGTAGGACTGGGCTGAACATTTCAATAAAGGAAATCTTAATGACTGTTTTTGCAGAATTTTTTTTTCCTTTTTGTTCTATGCTTGAGCCAATTTAGCTTCATTTCTGGAGCCTTAGAATTCCATCTGTCCAGCACAGGGTGAACTCCGGTCACTTTCCTCCTTTAAGACAGGAGGGATTCTAAGTCTCCAGAACTATACAGCCAGGGCCAATTGCCTCATCTCTGCTGGGATGAAGATTTTCTGGCATGATCAAGTGTATCATGAATAGGTCGAGGGTGAGTGAAAGGGGCTGTATTTTTGATGGGAGCAGAGCCTGTTGTACAGTAAGAAATATGGTAACCTATCATTTGAAATCCACACAGTAAGTGGCCAGGAGGGCACTTGTGTGTGAAAAGCTGCTTGGTCTGTACAAGTCTCCATGTGTATTTAAGGGCAGATTGCACAATCACCCTGAGACTTGCTGCTGTGGGTCCTTTTTTGCTGTATCTAATTTACAGCTTGATTCTTGTTTCCCCGCCCGAGCTGAGGGGGTATAATCTGCACCAGCCCTTTACTCAGTGCATCTTACTTATTGCTACCTCGTAAGCTGCACAGGTAGAGGGCTTCCCCTCGGCCCACCACCTCCCATGCAGCAAAGTAAGGGGTCCCCTTCTCTCTGCTTACTTCCCTGTGTTAGCACACACCATGAGTCGTGACTTAACTCTTCAGCGGGGAGTCTGGGGGAGGTAGATTCTGGAAGCGAGACGGCTCTGTTGTTCATTCTCATGGATCCTACCTTGAGATGGGGAGGAAAGGTGCTGGTAACCCTGCTCCCCCCAGCTTTTTGGTGCCTTCCCACCCCTGGCGTGAATGAAAAACGTTTGTCTTGCCATAATGCCAACACTGTTGTATGCATCACTGGGGCGACGCTGCCACAGAGCACTGAAAGGGCAGGGCCGGGGGCGCCGGATAAAAACCTTTCATCCTATTAGGAGCTGTGAGGTTCCGAGAGCAGATCATTGAGAGCATTGCGTGGAGCCGGTCTTCCTCCTCCTCGTCGTCATCGATGGAGGCAGAACGGCTGGCAGCTAAGTGGTGGTAGTTAATAGTTACTGCTCAAAGAAAATAGTGAAAGAGGAGCATAAGAAGAGAGGACTTGGTTCTAGGAGAAGTCTCAAAGGACACGTTCAGCACAGACAGAGGAGTCAGAGCTTTGGAGAGACCCTGGGAACTCCCCCGCACCTGGGTGGGAGAGAGACATTTCTCAAGGAGAAGAACACGCACTCCATGGGCCAGATTTCAACCGGACATGAACAGCTGCATGTGTCCACACAATCTGCAGTGCCTCCTGCTGGCGGGAGCAGACTGCGTGCTCAGCTCTGAGATTCTGCAAGGAGGAAGGGTCCCAGAGCTCAGGCTCAGTTTTATAGCCCCACGAGCTTGAGTCAGCTGACATGGACCAGACATGAGTGTTTTATTTGCGGCGTAAACATTCCCTCACAGGCTGGGTTGAGGCTAAAGCTTGGCTCCTTATGGCCTATTCTTTGGGGGGAGCAAGTGGGTGGGGGTGTTTAATTGATTTTGCCACTTTCTAGCTGTGATGAACCTGAATGGGAACACTGGATCCACATGCCCTTTAAACTTGGGACCATGAGCCAAACATCTCTACTTCTCCACCAATGGACTTAAAATGAACCTACTGCTAGAGAACCAGCATGCAAGATCTCTTGTATGGGGAGAGTTCAGATTCACAGAAGAGAGGAAGGGGTTTGGGTGTGGGTTCTCTCCTCTACTTTTTGTGAAACTTCAGTAGAGAATGCCAGGAAAATTGGGCTTGCAGGATTTTGGGTGTGTTTGTTTTTTTGAGGGAGGGTCATCATTTTTTTTTTATGGTTAGCGTTAATCTCTTCTCCGTTTAATACCAATCTTGCCAGGAAGCTGCCTGCATAATAGAAATACCCTTCATTTTTAGAGCAGAATTGCTGTTGGATTAGCCATGGGGATTTTTTTGCATCTGGTCTCCATTTGAAAGTCCGGCTGCCTTCAGGAAAGTTTTGCATAGGGTTCAGCTGGAGAACACGGCAGCTCTAAGAGTAGGACACTCCATTTCTGTTTGGGGCAATGAAGGTTTTATAGCACCGGTTCTCAAACTGTGGGTCGGGGACTCCATTTTAATGGGGCCACCAGGGGCTGCCTTAGACTTGCTGCGGCCCAAGGCCAGAGCCCCACTGCCTAGGGCTGAAGCCTGAGCCCCACTACCTTGGGCGGGGGGGACTGGCCTTTGGTTCAGCTTCAGTCCCCCCCTCCTGTGGTCGTGTGGTAATTTTTGTTGTCAGAAGGGAGTCGCGGTGCAATGACATTTTAGAACCCGTTTTATAGCTTTAAGAAACCCCACAGTAAACTATAGCATGGATCCTAATTACCTAACAAGGCTGAAAACCTCTGTGGCAATATCCCCTTAAAAAAATCTGGGTTGTCTCTTTCCCCCCACAGATCCCAGCATACCACTCGTCTTGATTTTGTTTTTTTTTTTTTAAATGAAAGAACAAGGAAGCCACTTACTGTTATCGTGCCTGTGTCCCGGATAGATAATCCTGAAGACATAGTCCGTAGCAGACTCCTCATGTGGCATTTCCTCCAGCTCCACTGACTTGTTACTATTTCGTTTCCGGAGCTTTGGAAATACTTTACCCTACAGTGAAAATGACCCAGTAGTTACCAAGAGATGAAGTGGTGCAGTGGAACGGTGTCAAAACAACAGACTCAGAAGGTGGCTCCAAGACCTTAGATGAATGGGCTGCAGGTACCTGGCCTAGCAAATGGTGGTTTTTCAAGGGAGCTGGGTACACAACTCCCAGTGACTAGGAATGGGGCACCAAGTTCCCATCACTTCCTATGAAAAATCCAAGTCTTGGATGAGAGACATGATCCCACTGCATATGGAACTTATGTACCCAGGGGAAGGAGGTCATTGAAGGGAATGGAGAAAAGACTTGTCAGGATATAGAGAAGGTGCCCTAATGGCAACAGTCCATCAGAAAGGTGATATCACCAGGGGTGGTATCAGGTTGCGGCTGGTCAGGAGCATTTGTCCACATCATTTTCAAACAGTCTATAGCACTGGTTCAGTGGTGAACCTATAATCAGGTTGTTATGGAATCTATGTCCTTATAAACAAGTCAGACAGTTTAGGGGCTAATCAGTGGGGTTGTTTGTTTTGCATTTAGGTTCTTCCCCATGCCCTGACTTTATTATTTGCATGACTGTAGCTCCCCAGAGCCCCCTGGCTCCATTGCGCTAGGTGCTGTTGGACAGACACACTACGACCAACCTGGCCTCAAAGAACTTATAGTTCAAGACACTGGCTCTCAGCCTGACAGTACCTTGCCCTGCTGTGACCAAAGTGGTGGGTCTAATTGTCCTCGAGGCAGAAGGCCGTTTTCCAGGCAGGAAAGGAAAGCAAGGAGATGACTTCCCTGTGGGAAGTGGAGTGGAGGTCTCTGGATCCCATCCTGACTCACCAAGACTAACGTCCCTCCGCTTTCCGCTGCAAAAGAGAACTCAGGATACGTTTGTGTGGCCTTTGGTTAGGCTAGAAGCATGATCATCTGACCTCGCTCTGAAGCTGGATTCTGTTTGTGGCTGTCCCCCAAAAACCCATTGCATTACAGGATAGCTAACCGAATAAACTCCGGAGTGAAGTTTACCAGATGTTTCCCATCTATCCTCTGCAGTGTGGGGCATGGGTCACTTGCTGGAGGATTCTCTGCACCTTGAAGTCTTTAAACTACAATTTGAGGACTTCAGTAACTCAGACAGAGGTTAAGGGTTTGTTACAGGAGTGGGTGGGTGAAATTCTGTGGCCTGCATTGTGCAGGAGGTCAGACTAGATGATCATAATGGTCCCTTCTGACCTTAAAGTCTATGAGTAAAGGGAGCCTTGGCAGGCAATGAACACTGATTTTTTTTTACACGATGTCTACAGCATGTTTTAAAAAACAGACAGTCTATCTACCAGCCCCTGTTGCTGTATGGAATATGGGTGACCATTTCTAATATTATTGATACCAATATTACAAAATGGCAATGAATCTTACAAGATATGCCATAAAGGTATCAGTAGAAAAGTTATGATTTGCTAAGCATGATAATCTTGTTTATTTGTATGCATCGTCTTTGTATTGGGAGTTGTGTACTGATATCTCAAACTTGTGCTGTGTTTCTGTGTGACACCTCCAGAGACTGGCATCAGCACTATCCAGCCTGCTTAATGGTCCATCAAAGGCAATCGGCTGTATAATTAACCTATTGAGAGAAGCCAGGGCTACACTGATGAGTCAGCAGGTCATGGCTGTGGACAGGGGACTAGTCCAAGAGCTTTTCCATGCCCATGTGCTTGTGTTTGGAATGAAGGATGTACAGGCCACACAGCAAAGAATATAAAAAGGCAGCTGCATCTTCTCCATTTTGTCTTCAGTCCTGCTCCTCACCTCTGGACTAACTTCTTTACAAACTGAAGGTTTGAACAAAGGACTGATAGACCCATCCAAGCTGTCGGTGTGTTCCAGAGGGACTTTACAAGCCAGCAAACTCATCAATGCTGGTAAGAACCTGATAAATGGACTCTGAATTCATATGTATGGATCTGACTGCTTTGGCCATTTAACAACTCTCTTCTCTTTCCTTTCTTTTACAACCAACCTTTAGTTTTAGCTACTAAAGGATGGGCTGGCAGTGTGGTATTTTGGGTAAGATCCAAACTAGCATCCATGTGATGACGTGGCTGACCCTCTGGGAACCAGAAGACCATTTTGCATAGTGAGCAGAGTTTTAAATAACTTCTCACTGTACTGGGTCTATGTGCTGATTGAACGCCTGAGACTGGAATGCAATAAAGGGGGCTGCATGACTTTTTGTTTTGGCTTCTTGATAACCAGTAGTAGGGGGGAATCAGGAGCAGAGTTGGTGAAAACCACCAGCTTTCGGAGAATCTGCTCTTCTTTTTGCAGCCTTCCCTGACTCCCTTCACTACCATAGACACCTCAGGTCACACAGCCTGAATCCATTTTGGACGGTCATTTCATTATGCTCACATGTCAGGCACAGAGCTGGTGCTCCTCACCAGGATGGATGTAGGGCCTAGCAGTGGTGCAGTTTTTCTATATCACATAATGGTTAATCCTCCTTGAACATCCAATTCAACCTCCCCCCCAAAACATAAAATCACAGAAAGGGCCATACCTCACAGAAACAGTCTGATTTTGACCTAAATTGGCAGAAATCTTCTAAATATAATCAGGCAATGATGTGCTCAAAATAGCACTGTTTGGGAAAGTTGGGGAAATATTTAGCCTCCAGTCAATATATTTTTATACATTTTCCTGTACTTTTTTGCCTTTGGTTAAAGAAAAATTGTGTAGCTGCCCAACAGTATGAGTTTGTTTGCACCAAATAATATAATGGTTTTCAGTCTTTTTTCATTTATGGACCCGTAAGGTGTGGGCCGCTTTGGAAAACTTAGACATAGTCTGTGGACCCCCCAGCAGACCCGGGGCCACATTTGGAAAACTACAGCTTTAAATAATCTTTGATGGATCCCTTAGATCTAGTCTGCCGACTCCTGGGGGCCCCGGCCCCCAGGTTAGAAACCACTCCTGTAATACATCAAAAATATTTGTCATCATTTGTAGACTGGACTGATTGGAGAAAAAATGTTCTGTCTGCTGTTTGTACAAAGTGTATAAAGTGATGCAGATAATGAGCCCCCCCTCTGGGTTCAGGTGCCCCCTGCCTGATGAGAAGAGATTTGAGTAGGGCTCTGCCATCTCTCAAGTGAGTATCCTAATCACTGAACTAAGGGATATTCTGCTGTGGGTTGCTTGTCTTCTCCTGTTGATGTTGGTCCACTTCAAAAATACTTACACAGTGATTGGGCCACAGCCCCTATATGAATCCCTTTATAGTTCTGTGGCTTGGTTCCTCACCAGGATGTGGGAGATTCTGGTTTAATTCTCCCCTCTGTTTGATAAGGGGAAGGCATCTATCACATAAGTGCTGCAATCACAGGGCTAGGAGCTGTACTTGGGGTAGGGCTGGCTTTCCTTCTTGCCTGCTGAAGCTGCTTCACTGTAAGTATGGTTTGGGCCAGCTGAAGAGTTAGAATCACTCCCTAGTCCAGTGACTGGTTACTCACTTAGGAAGTGGGGGATCTTGGCTCAAATCCTGGTTCTGCCTGTTAAGAAGGGATTTGCACTGAGATTCCTGGCCTTTGAGGGGACTTCCTGGGAGCTCCCTGTTGAAATGCGCTTGCTTTCTTTGGAGGATGCTTGTCCTGGAGGGTGTTTGAACAGGGACATCCCCCTTTAAAGTTGCCTGGGAAGTAGGAGGCCCTAGTCCAAACCCCTTCACAGAGCAAGGGATGCGGCTGTGGGTCTCCCCCACCTGGGGACAAAGGAGTGATTTGCAAATTTTAAGAGTTTTTTCCCCTGACTGGAGAAAAAACATTCTGTCTGTTATTTGTACATTACCAGGACTGGGGAAGCTGAGTGTCTGAGATAATTACAAGTTGAGGAGATTGTTTAGCAGAAGTGGTAGCATGCTGGAGGCAGTAACCGCTGAGAAGTAGATTGTTCTGCCTAAAAGGGTTTGAAGTGGGCAGTTAAGAGTTGCAGGCAGTGTGATGTGTTACAAATTGTTCTAATGAGCTATGTCTCCATTGAGTATCTGTATTTATATTTATTTATGTCCCTGTAGAGTATATATTTATGTGTAAATATAGCAAGGTCATTTGATGCTATAAAACAAGCTGTGGGGGTGGACAGTGGGTCATAGATTGTTGTAATAAGCCAGTGTGTCTGCTAGACACTAAAAATCACAGACTGAATAAAGTTATGAACTTAAACTCCCAGGCTTGTCTTTTGAGGATGCTGTGCAGGTTTCCTGAAGACTGATGGATAGTCTTTGTGAAAAGTGTTCACCCACAGGGGATATGCTGTTTTTATCCTTTATAATTTTTCTCTGTGTTCATTCAACAGTGTCGTGATGGTCACGTTTCACTCACCCTGGTGTTATTTAGTGCAGTGAATGTTGCGATGGGCATGTGCAGGACCCACGGCTCTTGAAAGGTGTGTTGTGGGGGTGCTGATCATCCTAGCAATGG
This sequence comes from Chelonoidis abingdonii, assembly GCF_003597395.2. Taxonomy (NCBI): domain Eukaryota; kingdom Metazoa; phylum Chordata; order Testudines; family Testudinidae; genus Chelonoidis; species Chelonoidis abingdonii. The sequence continues at coordinate 14,769,408 of NC_133788.1, forward strand.
AGATACAGCTTCAGGTTTGGCATTTCTTGTTTCATTTTTTTTCTCCTTTCCCTCTATGACTGGAGAGGTGTTAACTGGCTACTTCATCTTGAGTGGTCCCTTGAAATATTAATTACTTATGCTAAACAATCTGTTCCTCCTTGTGTTTAACTGTGACACTCAGGACCTTGCCCAGACCAGAAGAGCTCTGTGTAAGCTGGAAAGTTTGTCTCTCCCACCAATGGAAGTTGGTCCAAAAAAAGATATCCCCTCACCCATCTTTCTCTAATATCCTGGGACCAACACGGCTACAACAATACTGCATAAATATTTTTAGTAATTTTTTAAAATAAAATTACTTGGCATCCAATAATTAAAAAGTAGAGGCCAGATTTTCAGAGCAACTGAGCACCCACACCTTACACTGCTTGTAGTGGTGCAGCCACACCTGGAGAGGACTGAGCCTGCTGCAGCCTTGGTTTACACAGCTGGATCCTTTGGAGGAGAGGCTCATGCTTTTAGATTCATAGGTCCCAGGTGTGATCCCTGCTGCCAACAACCCACCCAGAAGCATTGTGTTACATTAACACTTAGGACAAAGTCAAGCCTTAAGAGACTATTGGAACAGCTTTCAGCTGAGAAGTTCTCGTTGGTTCTTTCCAGGAAGAAACTTAAAGATAAACTACTGCCTGCCTGCAGGGAAATAAACGCCGAAGAGGCAGCAAAATAAAACACCAAGGGTGTTAACATTCCCTCCTCAGAAAAAAGGGCCCTTTAGCCTTTGCGGCAGCCCGTGGGATGAGGAGGTTTTATGCTTACGTTGCTGATGGCAGTGAATGCAGACAATCTGACTGAACGGCACTATTAAGGCGTAGTCCCAGTACACACTAAAAGGAAAAAAAAATGCAAAAGATGTAATGTTTTAATAATCAGTGGCTAGACTGCCCAGTAAAAGCATAAGCACTGCACTAAATTAAGAGCAGCTTACTAAACTTGGCCGATTATGTGGAATTTATGGTGAAGTAAAAGGCAGAGAAACTAGTTTAGCATAGCATATGGTTCTGGAGCCTGACGGTTCACAGTCACTGCCCTCCCATGCAAACAGCACTAATCTACTGGCTAAAATACAAGAATGAAGTACCCAGAGCATAACACTCGAGATGGTTTTGTGGTTGGGATTCAGGACACCTGGGTTCTATTTTGCCACAAATAACATGTGACAGAAGTCAAGCCCCGGGGGGGCCCAATGTCGCATGCACCCATGAAATTCAGTGGAAGCAAGATCCCACACTTAAACTGTGACAATAAGTTGCACAGGTTAGAAGCTTATTATTGAGATCAAGAGCAAAGCGGGACTCAGAGAAGGATTGGAGCTTCCTAACCAATGCAAAACACTCCTGAGTTATAATGGTAAGAATTAAAACAGCTTTCAAGGGATATGAAACCTCTAGGGGGTTAGAAAGAAACATTTCCTAGGGACATATTCTATGACAACTGCCTACTGCAGGGTTTCTTTCTCCTTCTTTTGAAACAGCAGGTACTGGCTGCTATCTGAGACAGAATACTGGATTAGAGGGACCGCTCTTCTAATCAGGGATAATCATATCATAGGGCTGCTTTGAGGATGGATTATAAAGTGCTTTGAGATCCTGTGATGGGAGGCACCCGAAAAATGAGACTCATGATGAAGGGAGGCAGACTTTTAGTTCTGCAGCCCTGGATCGCTGAAATAAGATTTGCTCCTTTACAATGGGTCCTAAAACTGGATTACATGGTTTGCAAAAGCATATGATCTGATGTATGCTAGGCTCACACCATGTGTGTCTCTCTCTGTGATCCTCGCTATCCCAATGAGCACAAATTCACAGCAAGAAATATCTCAGCATTGCCACCCAGTAAATCTTACTAATTTTTCTTAGTGTCCAGAATTTGTTTCATACTAAATTATTCTGAAAAACTGCTGAAATATCCTTGCATTTTCTTATTACTACTATTTGCATGACAGCCCCTAGTGATCCCCATTCAGGTCAAGGCCCTGTTGTGCGAGGCCCGGTACAAACATATGGTAAGTGACAGCACCTGGCCCAAACGGGTTACCATCTAAATAGATAAAGCAGACAACAAGAAGGGAACAGCAAAATGGAGTGACTCACTCAAGAACACACAGCAGGCTGGAAGTAGAACCTGGTCTCCTGATTCCTAGCTCAGTGCTCTATTTGATGGACCATGCTCTCTTCAGTTAAATCAGCACTGTTGCTTGTCTCTTACTCCTGTTAGCTGTGTCAAGCACACAGGACAGAGACGTAGCAGAGGAAATGTTACCTTCTCTCAAGCTCAGAGTCCCGCAGGGTTCCATTCATGAGCTGATTGGGAGTCCATTTCAAAGTCAAGCTCTCTGCTGACTGATGAAGGGAGAGATAGCCAAGAATTGCCTCCATGTCATCTTTCTGTTTAAAATGATAAACAAAGAAAAGCACATGGAAATCGCGATTTGTGTGACTGAGGAATAAGTCAGCAATCATGAGAGATTCCCCTAACAGGACAACCCTGTCCCCGCAATTAGTCATACTTATTCAGTGCTTCGTCCCCTTCCAATGGCACTTGGACTTAGGCCATTAGCCACCATGATGTTCTCTGTCCCCTTACTCTGGAAGCCCAACTGGCTTCCAAACTCACATCTCCCCCACTAACAATTAAGGCTCTGGTGTATCTGATCCGCACAAGAGGTGAGCACCCACAAATCCAGCCAACAGGAGCTGTGGGTGCTCAACACCTCTGGAAAGCAGAGAGGGTTGAAGGACGAGGCTTAAAAGTGACAGCAGGCGTTTTCAGATCCACTCTGGTCCAGTGGACACAGGGTCCTATTCCCAGCTCTCCCAGCGTGTAACCTGGACCAAGGCACTTCCCCTCTCTGGGCCTCCATTTTCACTCCCTCTCTTTTCCTCTTATCCTTTTCAAGTGGATAAGCTCAGAGGGCAGGGACTGTCTCTCATTGTGTTGGTACAGGACCTACTGCTTGGGGGCCTGATCTCAGCTGGGGTCTCGAAGCATTACCATAATACAAACTAATTAACTAACTACAACTTTTTTACTCCTTGGCAAGTGGTCTGCAAATAGGAATGTGGAGAAGGAACTTAAGGCTGCAGAAACAGTAATAAATTAAAGCGCCTGACAAGGCCAAGTGTTTTCTATAAACTCATAACCCTGTTTCAAGTAGCTTCCTTTCCTCTGCGGGTAGGATCTAGTAGCAAATCTATCTTCCGGGTGTCTGACACTGTCAGTTCCCAGCATCAATCCTGGGGCAGATTTAACACCTCCAAACCCACCAGAAGTAAATTAGGCAGACACATCAACTGCTAAACAACCTTGTTGGACAGGAGCAAAAAAATCAAACCCCCAAATCATTCCTAAAATGTGTGCGTCCATGTCCATCCACCCTTCAGTGGCTGAGGCGTGCTAATGGAATGATACAAGAGCTTTGAAACAAGTAGCCATTCACTGGTTTCTAAACTATATATGAAATGATCTAAATACAAAAATTATTCTTTGCATTGCAGTAGCACCGAGAGGTGCTACCTGATATAAGAGGCCCACCCCCTATTGTGCTAGGTACTGGGTACACACACACACACACCCTGCCCTTGAGAACCTACAGTCTAAATCAGGGGTGGACAAACCTTTTGGCCTGAGGGCCACATCTGGATATGGAAATTGTATGGCAGGCCATGACTGCTCATGAAATTGGGGGTTGGGGTGTGGGAGTGGGTGACAGCTCTGGCTGCAGGCTCTGGGGTGGGGCCAGAAATGAGGACTTCAGGGTGCAGGAGGGGGCTGTGGGCTGGGGCAGAGTGTGTGTGTGTGTGGGCTGTGGCTGCAGGCTCTGAGGTGGGGCTGGGGATGACGGATTGGGGGTGCAGGAGGGTGCTCCGGGCTGGGACGGGATCAGGGGTGCAGGCTCCAGATGGCACTTACTACTTACCTCAAGCAGCTCCCAGAGGCAACAGCATGTCCCCCCCTTGGACTCCTATGCAGAGGCACGGCCAAGCAGCTCTGCACACTGCCCCATCCGTAGGCGCCACCCTCTCAGCTCCCACTGGCCGTGGTTCCTGGCCAATGGGAGCTGCGAAGCAGCACTTGGGGCAGGGGCAGCATGTGAAGTCCCTTGGCTGTCCGTACATGTAGGAGCCGGAGGGGGGACATGCCGCTGCTTCCTGTAGCCGCACAGAGTCACAGCAGGCACAGAGCGGCGCAAGACCCCGACCCCACTCCTCAGCTGGAGCTCAAGGGCCAGATTAAAACATCAGAAGGGCCAGATGTGGCCCCTGGGCTGTAGTTTTCCCACCCCTGATCTAAATAGACAAAACAGAGTGGGGATGGGGGAACAGTGGGAGACAGAAGAGAGGTGACCCACCCAAGTTAGTGCAGCAGGGTCAGTGACAGAGCCAAGACTAGAACCCAGGTCTCCTGACTCCCACCCCACTAGACCACTCTCCTATTAGAGAGGCTGCTATTTGCATCTGTGTAATGTGGGAGGAGGTCCGTTTGATGGGCGGGGGGATAAACCCATTTAAATTGGCCAATTTTAATCCCCGCTTGATTCCATTTCTCTCCTACCTTTTTCACTGGCAGGACATATCACAGTTTAACTGGAAGGGGAGGTGGGTACCATTAGTGAGGTCTCCTGGGGAAAGGAGTCAAAGCTCCCCCCAGCATCTGGGCTGAACCAGAAAGGATGGCACTCAGCATCCTTCCATCTCTGAAGCTTGCATGGCTCATTCAGATGACGCATCCATCTTCTGCTGGGCCAGCTCAGGATTCAGATGCTGCCTCTGGAGCTGGATGGTCCAGAGGATAAGACACTGGCTGGGGATTCAGGATACTCAAGTTCCATTTCTGGCTCTATCACACTGAGCCAGCCAGCATTAATCTCGCTCCAGTCACATGAACTCAACACACTTGATGCTCAGATACTTACTGGCTGGACCAGGACATTATTTTTCCCATACAGTAGGTGCATCCTCAAATTCTGGTGCAAAGACTCCACGTATTCTCTAGCCGAAGCTGCAAATCGGTCTTCTGACATGCTCCCGCTTGAATGCCGTTTCCGGATCTTGGAGACACGAGAGCCGTGGTTCAACATGCAGGTTATATGATACCAGTTGCAACTTGTATGAAGAGGCTGCTCAGAGCAGCAGCTCCACTAAAAAGGGCATCTTGAGAAATCTCTTTTGGATTGGACTTACTTTCTGCAGCCCTGGGTCCCTCAAAAAAAGCTGCCTCACCCCGGCCAAAGAGGCTTGCTGCTCCCCACGGCAGGGAATCAGCACAGGAGGTGAAACCCCTGGCATCTCAAGCCACAAAATTCCAAATCTGGATCTCAAGCCTCCCTAAATTGGGACGGGGGTGAAGGGGACATTTGGAGCCAAATGGACGTTCAGTGTGATGAAGGCATGCACAAAAGTGTTCTCTATTCCTGGCAATAGGTGAAGGCTGCCCGTGGGTGTTATCTAAATACCCATCCACTCTTCTGCACCAATAACAGGGAAAGGGCATGCTGCAAATACCTACTCCCAGCGTTGGGCGTTTTGAGGGCGAGTCCTGGTGCCCGTGAGCTCCATGGATCCGGTGTCTCTGAACCAGCTCGTCTGCTGATGGGTCTGTCCAGTAGTGGTCAGCTGTTTTCAGCTTGGTGTATTCTAGTGCACACGGGCCAACTAGGAGGACAGTAATGACAGAGGCTCTTTAGGAAGAACGGACATTTGTTCACACTCATTCTCCAGGTCAGATGGTAAACTGAGGCCCTTTCTGTTCATGTCTGGTGAAGCTAATGATTTCACAGCACGGGTTATAACCTTGGTGTTCGGGCCAAATTCCCTCTCCTAATAAACCAGGCGCTATTAGGAGACTGCAAGAGAAATATTGCTGAGCACATAATGCACAGCTACTACACGATTAGTACCTCCAATTCCCTGCTCTGGGACACCACACCTAGAATAAAACCAAATTCCATTCTGCTCTATCATCAAAGCCAGCAATTAAATAATAAAACAAGATGATCTGTCTCCATTCCTCCCACCACCGCTCAGCTTCCAGGAAAATGCAGTAAGCAAAAAACAAACCCTAAACCACCCGGAGCGAACAATGAAAGTACTTACCAAGGAGAGAAGCTAGGATTGGTCCATAAACAGGATCTGCCAATAAAGCTTCTCTCTCATAATATTTGCTAGGAATAAAAAAAAAAAAAAAAAGTGGATTAGAGTCCAGTGTTGGTATTTTCAAAAGCTCCCAAGTCACTTAGGAGCATGAATTCCATTGACTGCCACAGGTATGTGCTCCTGAGTCATATCACTGCTTTTGAAAATGCTATCCATTGCTAGTTCTGCACAGCCTGCCTAAATAGAGTCCATGGCCTCAGGGGAGCGATACGCAGCCGTGCGCATTCTCCAGAGCTGCAGGGCAACTCTTCGGGTTTGATCCCGCAGACAGGCACTCCGGAGCATAGTGTTATTCCCCGCAGTCCTGTTGAAGTCACTGGAAGGGCATGCGGCAGTAAGCACATGCCCGGGGGAAAAGTTTGCCGAAGGAGAGGCTCAGTTTTGAAGCAAAACCACAAAAACTTTATTAAATAGTAAATTCTAAAGCCAAGAGATCACCCCAACGGCAACTGTGGACAATTGAGTTACCTGGGTCTCTTAGACAGGCTCAACGTTAAGGTGATCACAACTAAAAGGGGAAAAAAAGTATGTGACGGTACCTCCCATAAGGCTCTATGGAAATATGCTTAGAATGTGCTTTACGCTACATATGCCATGTAACATATCTCCGTAAAGGTTATGATCTACTGAATGTATTAATCCTATTTGTATGCATTTATCATTTTTATATTTGATGTTATGACTGTTGGCTATGTACTGGCTTGATTTCTAAATAACCTTAGTAGAGCATTTGGTCAGTTCCTGGAGAAAGGAATGTTGAAATTAAGTACCTAATCAAGGAACACTTAAAGGACAATAGATCTTGGAATGCTCCAATCCACATAAGAAGTCTACTTGAGGACGTTCAGGGTGGCATGTAAACAGTGGATGCTACCTATAAAAACTGTGAGTCATGGGTGGACATGTGACTTACCCAGGTGACTCCTAAACTCCATCTTGGAGCTAGACTTTGCATAGGAGCGAGAGGGGGTCTCCACCCACAAGAGAGTCTATTTAAACCCCTGGGAGACTCCTCCATTTGGTCTTCAGCTGGCTAAAGAGAGAGGATACTTGGAAGAAACTGGAACAAAGGACAGTAACTACAGGGGGTGCGAGTGATTGCTGGACCCAGGCTAAAAGGAGATTAGTCTGTAAAGGGAGCATTCTGGAACTGGTGAGGATCTTACCTGTATTCAGTCTGATTAGACATAGATTTGCACATTTTATTTTATTTTGCTTGGTGACTTACTTTGTTCTGTCTGTTACTACTTGGAACCACTTAAATCCTACTTTCTGTATTTAATAAAATCACTTTCTACTTATTAATTAACTCAGAGTATGTATTAATACCTGGGGGAGCAAACAACTGTGCATCTCTCTCTATCAGTGTTATAGAGGGCAAACAATTTATGAGTTTACCCTGCATAAGCTTTATACTGGGTAAAACGGATTTATTTGGGTTTAGACCCCATTGAGAGCTGGGCATCTGAGTGCTAAAGACAAGTACACTTCTGTTAGCTGCTTTCAGGTAAACCTGCAGCTTTAGGTCTGTGTTGGAGCAGACGGGAGTGTCTGGCTCTGCAAGATAGGGTGCTGGAGTCCTGAGCTGGCAGGGAAAGCAGGGGTAGTAGCAGTCTTGGCACATCAGGTGGCAACTCCCAAGAGGGTTTCTGTGATCCAAACCGTCACAAAGTGATTTAATCTATTTTTAGAATATGTTTTTATATAAAATTATAAACAATTTTTTTATGTAGACTTGAAGAAGTCAACCATTTCCGCTCTTAGCACAATACACAAGAAACCCACAGATCATCACACTTAGCTCCGCAGATCCAACAACCACCCCAGACATACTAAGAAGTTCATCATCTACAGTCACATAATCAGATACGGTAGAGTTTTCTCTGATGAGAGGCTGGGATACACCCTAAACACACTTAAAAATTGCCCTCACAAAACAAGGATACTCCACCAGAGCCGTAGATCGCACCATGGAATGGGTCCATGCACCCCCAGGAAAGCCTGCTTCAATACAGAAAACAAACAACAACCCACTGACAACACACCCCACTGGAACCCATAGGGGAAATCATCAACTAGTATTTGACAGAAACCACATCCTGAAATATTTCCCCAACCCCCTCTTCTGGCCCTCCACCAACCTCCCAGCCTCGCCACACTCATCATCAGAAGCAAGCTCCCTACAGACCAGGACACAGCAACTCAAAGCAGCACCAGACCCTGCCAGAACAATAGATGCAAAACCTGCAGACACATCTCCCCTGCTACAATGATTCATACCCCCCACGACACACTGTTCAAGGTCCACAGGTCCTACACACGCCTATCACAAAACGTGGTACACCTCATACCGTGCATCAAATGCCCCAATAACAACTATGTGGGTGGAACCAGACAATCACTATGCTCTTGAATGAACTGACACAGAAAATTATAAAGGACAAAAATACCATAGCACCCTTGGGTGAACACTTTTCACATACTCCATATCTGATCTTTCAATACTTATCCTCAAGGGAAAACTCAACACCTTCAAAAGATGAGCCTGGGGATTTAAATTCATAACTCTGCTAGACACCAAGAGCTTTGGACTTAACTGGGACACTGGTTTTATGGTTCTTCATGACAATTTGTAACACACCACACTGCTTGCTAACCTTTAATTGCCCACTTCATTTTAAGATGTTTCCAACAGCAAGTATGAACCCCTTATGCTTAACAATCTGTCCCAACTTGTATTTACCTTCCCCAGACCTGAAGAGCTCTGTGTGGTTCAAAAGCTTGTCTCTCTCATCAACGGAAGTTGGTCCAATCAAAGATTACCTCACCCATCTTGTCTCTCTGAACGTAGTATCATTTTGCTTGTATCTTCCACTAGATGGGGCTCAAACTCTACGCTATTTCCAATTTCCTAAAGGAGAACATCTCCAAACCACCAAGAAGTGATGTAATTCCACTGACCAGGAATATTCTCTCGCTTTAAAGAAAACTTTTCAGCATAATCGGCATGGGCTCAAATACAGTCAGCAAGGAAAACACAACAATACAAAACAAAAAAAAATAACCTTGATGCTGCTTTAGAAGCAAAGAGACAAGACTTCCCTCATCCCAGGTCCAGGACCCAAGACTGGCAGGGCTGGATTGGGAACAGATACAGGACTGGGCTGGACTGGGAACCAGTTTTACTGAGAGAAGGTTGGGTTGGCCAAATTAGGCACCCACAACTACATGTGCTTGCACTGCACCAGATACGTATATCTCCATGCTTCGCGTGCACCTCGCTGGCCAAGTGCTGGTGCAAACAGACCACCTGGTTTACAGAGATAATTCAGGCAGTCGCGCACACCTAACTTTGAAAATATGACCCCAAATCTTGTAGATTGAGGAAGTAACCATTATACTCCCAAAAGAGGGGTGCATTTCTGCAGCATTGTGGTGTGTTTGAAAGAGATCGTGAGCCTCACTCATGCTACCCTGCTATCAGGGGAAAAACCTGCTTAACACAGGAGGAGAGTTAGCCCAGAGGTCTTGAACCAAAATACCTCCATGTGGGATCAGATGCCACCAATGGAATAGTTTTATTTGAACATCACAAAGACTTTTCTCTTCCCTCTCAACAGGAAGATAGACCAGGAAAATATATTCCTCTTCTGACCTGCTGCCAAGGAAAATGTAACCCAGACTTTGGAAATACCGTGGGAGAATGAAAGAGCCTATATACTTTAACTGCCCCTGTGGACTCCCCCCAGATGGCATTCCCCTTTGCAAAACCAAGCATATATCTCCATCGATAAGCGCAGCACTGAGAGCAAAGCAAGTGACATCCTTGGTGGCCGGGGATTTTCCTCTCATTTTGTGACTAACCTAGGCCAGGCCTCAGGGTTTCCACCATTTCTTTCTTCTGAGGCCACCAAAGTCTCCCCAGTATACTCCTCATTCTACTGTGTTAGCTGTGGGGGTGGAGAAGATGAGGTGAGGACAACCTCGCTGGGGAGCCCAATGCAGGAGGAGACTTGAGTAGAATGCCAAAGAGCTTGGTCATGTCTGCTAGAATCCAAATGCATCACATCCACAAGGCACCTGAGCTCTCTGCCAGCCTCAAAGGGGGAAATCTCCGTCACAAACGTAACCCTTCCAAATAAAGGCAACATCTCGTCACAGATCTGACCTACCCCAATCAGACCTTCCTACCATTTTCTAAATTTTCACTCCTCACCTCCTTTTGCTCCCTTCTCCCCTTTCTCCGCAGAGGGCACGTGCGCCCCTGGCACGCTACAGCTTCTCGCTTATGAGTCTCAAAAGCGCCTAAATGACTTTGGTGCCTAATTCTTATTGCAATTTGCAAGTCAAGAGAACTTAGGTGACTACGTCACTTAGGGCAGCAGTTCTCAACCAGGGGCACACGTACCCCTGGGGGTATGCAGAGATCTTCCAAGGGGTACATCAACTCATCTAGATATTTGCCTAGTTTTTACAACAGGCTACAGAAAAAGCATTAGTGAAGTCAGTACAAACTAACATTTCATACAGACAGTGGCTTGTTTACACTGCTTAATATACTATCCACTGAAATGTAAGTACAATATTTATATTCCAATCAATTTATTTTATAATTATATGGTAAAAACAAGAAAGTCAGCAATTTTACAGTAACATTGTGCTGTGAGACTTCTGTGTTTTTATGTCTGATTTTGTAAGCGAGTCGTTTTTAAAACAAGGTGAAACTTGGGGGTACGCAAGACAAATCAGACCCCTAAAAGGGGTCCAGTAGTCTGGAAAAGTTGAGAGCCACTGACTTAGGTCCTTTGATAATTTTACCCCTAGACCGTAGCCAGCTGACATTCTGCAACATTTCAAAAAAAAAAAATAGTAAATTTTTTTAAAAAATGTGTACGATTTTTGTACTGGTTCTTTGAGCTTTCCCACAGGGTGACCTTAACTGAAACTTCCAAACATTGTCACAATGTTTGAAAAACAAAATACAAATTGTTGGGGAAATTTTTTTTTAAACTTTTTTCTGCTCAGCTCTGAGTTTGCAGGTGGGACACTGACGACATTCGCTACTGCAAAGACATGGCGACCTTGATTCGACAAACAAAACCTTTGCACTGCCAGCTGTTTGGTCCCCTCTTTACCTGCAGTTGTCCACCAGGTACTGGACGATTTTGTCCAGCACTTTCTCAATCAAGGCTGTCCGCACCCAGATGTGTCTGATGGCCTGCGGCGTCAGGACAGGCGTTTTGCTTGAGGTAGAGCCCTGCCTCTTGAGGGATTCCTGGCCATTCTGCTGATTTTTTCTGCAAAAGGGATACAGTGAAAGTTGTTGGAGTCCAGATTTTTTACTTTGACAGAGCTCTGTGTGCACATTTATTGGAATACACAATGTGCATCAGACGAAATCAGATGCGAACACTGTGTTTTATGTTAACTGCTGCACTGGGGCTTTGGGGTTGTTAAGGTTCCCTCCCCATTCTAAACTCTAGGGTACAGAGGTGGGGACCTGCCTGAAAGACCACCCTAAGCTTATTTCTACCAGCTTAGGTTAAAACTTTCCCAAGGCACAAATTCTTCCTTGTCCTTGGAACGGTATTGCTGACACCACCAAGTGAGTTAGACAAAGATTTAGGAAAAGGACCAGTTGGAGTTCCTGTTTCCCCAAAATATCCCCCAAAGTCCATTCACCCCCTTTCCTGGGGAGACTCGAGACTAATATACCAACCAAACAGGTAACCAAGGTGCGCACGGACCAAACCCTTAGGTTTCTAGGGCACTAAAAACCAATCAGATTCTTAAAAACAGAACTTTATTATAAAGAAAAAGTAAAAGAAGCACCTCTGTAAAATCAGGATGGAAGGTAATTTTACAGGGTAATAAGATTTAAAACACAGAGGATTCCCCTCTAGGCAAAACTTTAAAGTTACAGAAAAACAGGAATAAACCTCCCTCTTAGCCTAGGGAAAATTCACAAGCTAAAATAAAAGATAATCTAATGCATTTCCTTCCTATTACTTACAATTTGTAATCTTAGATGCTTAGTTCAGGTATGGCTTTAGGAGATGTATTCTCCCTGCCCTGACTCCTTGCTGACCCCGAGAGAACACACAAAGGGAACAAAGCAAAAACTTTCCCCCACAGATCTGAAAGTATCTCCTCCCCTTATTGGTGCTTTTTGGTCAGGTGCCAGCTGGGTTATTTGAGCTGCTTAACCCTTTACAGATAAAGGAGGGATTTTTTGCTACCCTTAGCTGTTTGTTTGTTACAGGGGTGCTGGGATCCAGAATTTTATTTAGCCCATTATGAAGAAAGGGCCAAAAGTGATGAATAAATTTGGGGTGCCTCCATTTCGGGGATAACCAGACAGAGGTTTTAAAGGGGCCTGATTTTCAGGGGCCAGATGTTTAGTACCCTCTGAAAATCAGGTCCCTTGAAGGCATCTCAGGTTGAAACCCCAACTAATGGGACACTCAAAATCACTAAAAGCAGCAAAGAGTTCTGTGGCACTTTCTAGACTAACATATTGGAGCATGAGCTTCCGTGGGTGTATACCCCATGCATCTGACGAAGTGGGTATTCACCACAGAACTCTCTGCCGCTTTTACAGATCCAGACTAACACGGCTACCCCTCTGATATTCAAAAATCGCTAGTCACTTCGCAGGGACCCATTTACAAAAAGTCAAATCGGAATCCACAGGCAGTTTTTGAAATCCCCCCATATGTGGGGGCATTTGGGATCCCATCGTACTTCCCCATTGTAGAGCGGATCCATTAGATTAGACACACTATATAGCAGGTCCATTGAACCCAGAGGAGCTGCTCTTCTGATCTGGCTGAGACTGCATCCCAACAGAGCAAAAATCTAAATGTTCCAGAGAATCAACTGCCTAAGTGGGGCAGACGTTTATTTCTAATCAAATGTAACCGCAAACTTCACTTAGTCCTTGTAGAGATGCAGGAAGGACCGTAGAAAGGATGGATGCAGACATTCAAATATTAACGTCTGGAGACTCATCAACTGCACTTCGACAGTATCCTCCATCCTGAAGGATCTCAAGGTGCTTTGTCAGCTGTGTATGTGACAGCCACCATCTTGGTGCCCATGGGCGCCATGCATCTATCTGTGCCCGTGTACTGGCCAGTGGACAAGCATCCGCCGAAATGCCGCCGAAAAGTGGCAACGTCAAGAGGGATCGCTGCTGAAAAGCATCATCATCAAGTGGCGTCGCCACTGAAATGCCGCTGATTTTTGGTGACACTTGGCAGCGACACCTCTTGACGTTGCTGCTTCTCAGCAGCATTTCGGCGGATGCTCGTCCGCCAGCCACGGTTCTCGGTGGCTCGTCGTCTGGCACCCGCCAGACAAAAAAGGTTGGGGACCACTGGGTTAGACCTTCATCCAACACCCAAAATGCAGCCACCTCTGGGATGCAAGGCAGCAGACCCATGAATAACCGAAGCACAGCACGCTGCACAAGAGCGGGGACGAGGGGAAGGGAATTATGGAAAATCTCTTCTCTTAGGAAAGTTCCATGACATCTTTGATGGCTACAGAACAGCCATCAGGGTCTGGTTTTTTTTTTTTTTTTTTTTTTTTTAGGGTCATCTCCAAGTGATTTGGGTTGAGAACCAGAGGGTTTGGCATGAGATTTTAACAATGAATTCAGGGTTTCCAAAGGGCTAACCAGTGGCAGTGCATTTGATCAAAACTCATCCAAGTCCCAGTGAAATAAACAAAGGAATGGGAGGTGGCTGGTGGAGGACTGTGGTGGCTACAGAACACACCTGCAAAACAATGCAGAGATCAGACCACTCTGTGGTGTAGCTCAGATAAAGGAGACGAGTTTGAGGGAGAGGTATGCAGAGCCCAGCCAGGTCCAAAGGCTGGGGAAGGCGCATGCTAGTCAGCAGGACAGGGCAAGAGGTGGGGCTCATCTCAAGGAAACAGATAATTAAACAGAACGGATTATATACGCTGAGCCAGACTCATCCCTGGGAGGCATCAGTGGATTATGCCAGGGATGAATTTGTCCCACTGTCTCAGTCAATCTGCTCTTAAATCAGAACAGGTGTTATCTGGCTTTGAGGGGGGCCAGTGCACCAAATGCAGAGGGGTAGAGTTGAGCAGCAGCTCTTTTGAATGCCATACCCAGCAATAAGGTCCGTGTCTAGCAGCAGTTCCCATGCGGCAGGTTATTGATTGGCCTGACTCGACCCTACTTTTCTTTGGATTTTTTACAAAACAGCCTCCAGCCCATTAAAGGAAATGGCCCAAATGCACATGCTATGCTTTATCGATCGATTCTTAACATAAGCTACTAACCCAGGACCAGATTCAGGCTGCCCCCCCGGAGGTGCCCAGGCATGCCAATTCCGTCCTGCACACACTCCCTCCCCAGGCCTTTTCTTGGTGTAGATATTGACAGGCCCACCACACAATGGGAAGCAGTTCAGTGAGCTGCACAAATATGAAATTGACACCACTGCGTTTTCCCAGGATTTGCATTCCACTGCCTGGACAGCACACTAGCTGGCCTACCCCTGTTCGCATCTGCCTCTCATCTGCTGTGTCCTCACGTCCCCTTCACACTTGGAGCCATGTTCATTTTCCTTCCCACTGGCAGCAAGCTTCATATTTCCTGCCACCCAGGAGTTTACTGCCTTACAGGCCAATATTGATTATCCTTATTGACGCCAACTTTCGTTTGGCACTGGCCAGGGATGCTTCCTGATCCAGTGCCAAACTGGATTAAGCCATGGAAACATCATTCTGAACCTTCCCTCCACCCTAGGAATTGCCGGTCCGAGGTAAAACCGTATGGACTAGTGAGTTACAAGCCCAACAGTCACTTGTCACTGTTGATATAATTAGTGACCTGAACAGAGTTGGAATCAGAGGCTGATCTTTGTAGCTGAGTTTGCTGCCTATAGCTTCCCCGTTTCTTAAAGATGACCTACAAAGGGAAAAAGAGAATGGGCTTGTGCCCTTTTTTGCTTCTTTCTGATGCACTAAGGTGACCTGAAACGGGCTTGTGCCATTAGTTACGCAGCACAGAAGGAGAACGCTGCTCCATACAGAACGCTTTTAATGCGGCAACCAACGAATAATAGAAGAAATGAAGAAATGAAGAATACCACCATCAGAACAGCCACCCCAAATGCTTCACCTAACGAGGCAGTGCACCGTAGAAAACAATTTACCGTAATGTGCTCGCATTCCTGCCAAGTGCACAGTCTGGCCCCAACTCGGGAAAACACTTAAGCATGTGGACTAAAGCCATTAGACTGGAAGTTCTTTGAGGCAGGGACAATCTTCTTGTTTGGTGTCTGTACAGCACCTTGCACAATGGGGTGCTGGTCCATGACAGTGACTCCTAAGTGCTGCCTGAGTAACACGGAGCATGTGCTTTAGACTTTCCAGGATCAGGGCTTCAGGTTCTTCACTTCAATGGGACTACTCGCATGTTTAAAGCAAGGTCCATATTTACCACCTTGCTGAATCAATCAGGGCCTGACCACTGTTACCTTTCTCCTCCCACCTATTGTCTGTTACAGTCGTTGGTTTATCTTATCATTTATTAGGCCCTGATGCTGGAATGAGCTCCACACAGGTGGGACTCCTACTCCTAAACGACCTCTGCTGAAACCACGGGCAGGAAGGACACTGCAGGATCATGGCCTTAAAGTGGAAGCGCTGTGGGGAAGGGACCAGGTCTCGCTGTGTGTTCAGACTGCGCCTAGCTAGTACAATGCTAATTGTGGTGTACTGAATCCAGCGTCACTTACACTGTTCCTCTAGCAGGCCTATCAGGTCTCCTAACGCACGTAGAAAAAGTAAGGGTGATCCAGGAGAACAAACAAGCACGCAAAGATAAACATTCAAGCCTTCTTTACTCCATAAAGAACTGGCCTCTGCCACAAGGCAGGCAAATCGCTCCATCTGGCACTGGTTTTGGCAAGGGGTGAGCCAAGACTTCTGCTTTTTCGCTAAGCTCTGTTTATTCTGTTACCTGTTCTCACTCACCTCCACCCTATCTGTCTGCTCTGTCCACCTGTCACATCCTGGCCAATACCTAGACAGCGAGCTGGCTGTGAGCAGTGACTGTCTTCTGTGTTATTTGGCTTGATGGTACCTGGTATAATCTGGGGTCCTGACCCTTGACTGGGGTTCCTGGACACACCGTGATGCAGGTAATGAGTGAAAGAAAAAAGAGCGCAAACCCAGCTCTCGTCCTGTGGCCCTTTGCCACTCACCTTAGAACATTTGAACTTATGAAAATTTTGACAAAAATTAATTTTTGACAAGTTTTTCAATCGTTTTTCTGACTGGTTGAATTTTTTTCCCCAAAAAGTAATTTTCCAAGCAGCTCTACCTGTTCCCTTCAAGTTGCCATGACTTTCTCACATGAAGAACAGCCCTTGGCCTTACCTGCCTTCCGCCTGCTGCTGCAGCTCCTGCACTTTCTTACATATGTCCCCAGCTACCGCGTACGTCTTGCCAACTTTGGTGAAGAGGGCAGCGACCTTATCGGTCCGGAGGAAGCCGGCAGCTCTGCGTTTCAGCATGTGC
Organism: Chelonoidis abingdonii; assembly: GCF_003597395.2. Classification (NCBI taxonomy): domain Eukaryota; kingdom Metazoa; phylum Chordata; order Testudines; family Testudinidae; genus Chelonoidis; species Chelonoidis abingdonii. Next base: position 14,786,168 of record NC_133788.1, read on the forward strand.
AGGAGGCACGCCTCCACCACACCTGGAAAAGGAAAGGAGACATCGCCATAAGCACTCGGAACCTCCACTCCATTCTTCTTGGCACGTGTCAACAAGGAGAAGAAAGTCATCTAACGAAACAAATCTAATACCGGGGGTTAGGGGGAGAGAATATGGGCCAGGGTAGTAAGTAATGAGGACCCAGGGGTTCTATTCCTGCTTGAGCTGTAGACTCACTGTGTGACCTCAAACAAATCACTTACTCGCTTTGTGCCTCAGTTTCCCCATCAGGAAAGCAGGGATCACAATACACTTACCAGTCCCACGGGAGTGTCATCAGGTTTGCTAATTGCACTGACAGCCTGGGATGAAAGTTGGACACTGCAGCCAGGAACCTGCATAAACCCAAATATCCTGGCAGGTGTCTGTATCTATGTTTGTATTTTTTCCTGTGGGGATTATTTTGTGCCTCAGAGAACCACTGATGTGGATTACATAACAGGAGGCTGGCCTTCTAGGAACTGAAAAGCAGAGAGAAGACCAGCTCTTGTAGTTGGTAATGGAGCACTTGGGTTTAAGCAGGCTGCCTGGTCACTGCAGTCACTGCTGAAGTGAAAACCCAGTCAGACCTGCTGGGTAGAAACGGTGGAGATACAGGATGCTGTAGCCCCAGGGCCCAGTCTAGTTATGGGAGAATCATGTGACCCCACTACAAGAGAGAGAAAAGCCTGACACCTGAGAGGGTGCAGAGAGACCAGGATAGGGACAGAGATACAGCAAAGGCTGCCAGGCATCTGGTTGAAAAGAGACCCTAGCAGCTCTGGTCAGTACTGCTGACCGGGCCGTTAAAAGTCTGGTCAGCGGTGCAGTGGGGCTAAGATGCCCTGGTTCAGCATGGTTCCCGGAAGTGGCAGGCACGTCCTTCTGGCTCCTAGGTGCAGGGGAGATCAGGAAAGCTCTGCATGCTGCCCCTGCCCCGAGTGCCGGCTCTGCAGCTCCTATTGGCCGGGAACACCAGGCATTGGGAACTGCGGAAGCGGTGCCTGCATGCACTGGGGGGGAGGGGAGGGGAGAGACAGCATGCACAGCCACCTGGCTGCCCTGTGCCTGGGAGCTGGACATGCTGGTCGCTTCCAGGAGCTGTGTGGAGCCAGGGCAGGCAAGGAGCCTGCCTTAGCCCTGTTAAGCCGCCTGAGGTAAGCACTGCCCAGCTGGAGTCCAAACCCACATCCCAATCCCCTGCCCCAGGTTGAAACCTCCTCCCACTCCCTAGCTCCCTCCCAGAGTCCGCACCCCCACTTGCACCTCAACCCCCTACCTCAGCTCTGAGCCCCCTCCCACACGCCAAACCCCTTGGCCCCAGCCCGGAGCCCCCTCCTGCACCCCAAACCTGTCATTCCTGACCCCACCCCAGAGTCCACACCCTCAGATGGAGCCCACACTCCATCCCTCCCCACAACCCCTTGCCCAAGCCCAGAGCCCCCTCCTGCACCCATAACCCCTCATTTATGGCCCCACCCCAGAGCCCACACCCCCAGCTGGAGCACTCACCTCCTCCCGCACCCCAACCCCCTGTCCCAGCCCAGGGCCGATGAGGTGGGGGGAAGCCAGTACAAATTACCAGGGCCCGTTCCCGGCCCAGTCCGCCCTTGCTGGGGGGCCTGAAAAATTTTTTTCATCGGGGCCCGAACCCACTCTCGCCGGCTCTGCCCCAGCCTAGTGAAAGTGAGCAAGGGTGGGGAAGAGCAAGCGACAGAGGGAGGGGGGATGGAGTGAGTTGGGGGCAGGGCTTCAAGGAGGGGATGGAGCAGGGGACAGTGCAAGGGTATTCAGTTTTGTGTGATTACAAAGTTGGCAACCCCTTCCTGCAGCTAGCTCCATACCTGTGACGCTACCGTGTTGTGATGTTTGTTTTGCAATTCTTATCGTGACAGACTCTGAAGTTCACCAGCCAACTAGTGACTCCCAAAGCCCACACTGGTTTTACTTCAGTCTTGCACAATTCCCCCCAGAAAGCTGAACGTTACACTTCAGCGGCTGCAAAGAACCATGAGACTAGAGTGGACAACAGCTGAGCAATTGGGGGGAAAAAAGCTATTCATGTCTACTAGAGTTTAAATCTAGGCTGCAAATGACTCATCCAGTCAACGCTGTACACAAAGGAGGACAAGATCGCTTACTCATTGAAAAAGTAAGTCCCTGAAGCCTCTGCAGAGCGCTCATCCCCCTCCGGAGTCTGCTTTCCAGCCTCTGAGCAATGTTCTCCCATGTTTATTGATTGCAATTTACCACCGACTGTCTGCTGCTAACATTGCAACATTACATTTTCATCACAAACAACAAACTGCGTTCCATCAGTTCCAACATACATTACCCCCGCATTAGAACCTGGCAGCTAAGCGTGAAGAATGCAGTACCTGCCTGCACTCTGAGCCCAAACTTGGCAGGTGCTGAGTCCTTCCTGCATCCTTCTCTCTCAGGCTTATACAGCTCCCATGTCTGTAGCATCTGAGCACCTCGCAGTCTTTAATGGATCCATCCTCCCAACACCCCAACAAGGTACAATGATCCCCATTTGGCAGACAGAAAACTGACGGATTCTTTAAGATGTTTAGGCACCCGAAGATACAGATAGGGGCTTTTGAAAATCCTACTGGGCTCGGAGGTGCCTGACTCCAATGGGCTCACACCTCTGACTGACACAAACCCAGCAGCTACTGGACTGTAGAGACAGGCCCAGTTGGCACGTGAGTCAGCAAGTCGAGTTAAAGGCCAGTTTTGAGAGCTGACCCTGTAGTAGCTAACTCAAGTGAAGAACACACCTTTTTTCACCCAAATCTCAGTTCCTCATCTGTAAATTGGGGATAACAATACTCCCTTTCCCCTTTGTCTTGTCTATTTAGACTGTAAGCAATTGTATTTTTTACTATATGTCTGTACAGTGCCTAGTGCAATGGGGTCCTGATCTCAGCTATAAATAATCAATCAATCATATGAATAGTAATAATCCACACCAATCTCCATAGGTCTCCTAGTCTGTTTAAAATCAAGGCTGTACAGTGAGTTTGTACTCTACCTCAAGTGCCTCTGCAAGCAACCCTCTGGACAAGAGTACCTTCCTCAGTGCACTTGCAATAGCCACTCCAGATAAACTCTCATCTGTAGGAAAATTCTAAACACAGGCCTCGCTCCAAACAAATAGATGGTTTGAATCATCCTAGTTTTATTGATAGCTCCTTGCAAACGCACTGGACCTGGGGAGAGATTAGAATGCATTTCATGCTTATCCTTCATCAACAAAAGGCTTTCATGTGTTTTCACTTTTAATTAAAGCATTCAGGCTGCCCATCAATCAGTTCCTTAACCAGGGATCCTCAAGATCTTACAGTCCGCTGGTTTAATAGGGTGAACAGCAAACAGTGGCCACTATCTTGGAAACCAGACGGATAAAATACTGATCCATTGATTTTATTGGTTGCACATTTCCCCATGTTAGAAATCGCTGGTGTTTGAAGGCTACTTCCGTTGTCATTTACATTGACAGGGTTATTATTAGTGTAAAGTATTCATAAGCCTCTAAAGTCACTGCCACTTACCCTTCCCAGTTGTAAAAAGCGAACGCCATAATTTGTGGAGTTCTAGTAAATACACATTTAGTTTCCACTTACTGTTCCCCAGTTGAACTGTAAATACAGCTACAAACAAGTTTGCAGATCTCAGAAATGGCAAGTCACGTGTACCTTTAATTTTCAAACATTATTAGTTAGTGTTATTTACACAACGGTAGCATCTGGAAGCCCTACCCAAGGCCAGAGCCCCATTGTGCCCAGGCACTGTACACTCAGGATACGTCTACATTGTAGTCAGAGGTGTGACTGTGTCCGCTGCATGTGTAGCCGTCCCCGAGCTAGCCTGGATCTAGGTAGCTGCAATAACAATAGCAGCAAAGCTGGGGCAACCTGGACTACATGACCCCACCTGGGATCCTGAGTATGTACCTGAGTGGCTAAGAGAGCCAGGAACTCAGCCCAGATCTCCTGGGTGCCAGCCCAATGCCTTAGCCACAAGACCATCCCCATCCGAAGGCAAGCGTGGACCCCACTTGAAATTCCTGGCCTCCTTCCACCGTGCAACCTTCTCTCAGTCTCCTAAGGACCACTCTGATGAGAAATAAATACACAGAGTGTCGTTCGCAAGGGGCGGAATGCATTGAGAAAAGCAGACCGTACACAGTGAATCCCTCGTCAGCACGTTATCCCAGAGCAGAGCTGAGAAAGCTGAGAGTGGAACAGACAGGACGATTCGAAAGCAGGCATTTGCATCAAGGACTTTTAGAGCCAGAAGGAAGCAACAAGGAACAGCACGGCCCACAGGGAAGCCGCCATCACCCATCTGCATCACACACACGACGTTACAGCTCTGACGCATCCCCCCACTCGAAGGTGCGCAGCGGATGTGGGCAAATAGAAAGAAATACCAACGAGACGCAGGAGACCAAGGTGGACAGTGGAGACATTAAGACAGCTGGAGTGAGAATTAAAAAGAAGGACCAGTCTGTACCAAAGGGCTGTGGAGCACTTTGCCGGTTGCATCTGGAGGGGCACGTGTCGGAGTGGGGAGCCTCAGAGAGAAGCCAGGCTGGGTAGCTTGAAAGTTTGAGCTACTGAGCATTGGGCAAAGTAATTCTACTTTTCCAGCCTGGGTGGTAAATTCAAGTACCTTATCCCCGGGGTGCTAGATAAGGGCTCAGTGTGTTCCTCTTAGCCCCACAACCCATCCCAGGTACCAGACTGCTGATCATTTCCCTACTTTCCTGTACCATTAGGGCTCTGTTGGGGGTTTGCAGATGCAGCCTCGCCACCAGGCTGCCCTGGGAACATTACTGCAGCATTATTATTGTTCCATTACAGTAGAACCTAGCGGCCACTGCCCCGGGGCCTCAGCGTGCTAGTGCTGCACAAGCACACAGCACAAGGCAGTTCCTGACCCCAAGAGCTCACAGTCGCAACAGACAGGACAGACACAGGGCAGGAGGGGAAACTGAGGCAGGGAACAGGGAAGTGATTTGCCCAAGGGCTCAGAGCAGATTGGGGGTAGAGCCAGCAACAGAACCGAGGTCTCTTGACTCTAGCGCTCTAGCCACTAGACCCTGTCACTCTCTGTGAATCACACGGTTTAAAGCCTGCGGATCGGGGCATGCAGGCACCACTCCAGGGAGTACTAGAGCCGGTCCCCTACGGATACTGCTAAGGGAAAAACTTCCGGCACTGGTGCACGTGGTGAGCACGCACACCGACTATGGATTGGACATGAGCAAGCCCTCGAAGAAGCAGCTGCACTTACGCTCTCTCAGCAACTGCAGGATTCCCATTCTCCACATCTTGGGCCATGGGCTCCACTGCCCCAAAGAAGCCCACTGGTCCAGCAAGCCTGATATCCCGCATCCAGCGCTGGGATACTACCCAACGGCTAATGATTCCTAAGACAGCAAGCCCTGTGCTCTCCAGCCATACAGCATAACAAAGCAGAGTGGAGGAACAGGACAGCCCTGCCTGGCCCCTCAGCAGTTGGCTCATACCATGAGGCAGGAGCTTTGATCCAGTCTGCCCTCAGATGGGATGGGCAGCTATTGTTTTCCTGTGCTCTGGCTTAAGTAGGAGCCTCGGGCTGACTGCATCCTCCCTGTGAGAGGGCTGTCTCCGCTCCAAGACAGTGCGCTGTGCAGCGGGGGCGAGCGCAGCACGGATGCTCGTGGGGATTCACGAGTCCAAGCGGAGCCGCACGAGAAGAACAGAGCGTGCTGCCAGAGCGGGGAAGCACAGAGCTGCTCTTTCCGGCACGACTGCCGAGCCTGTCCCCTGTAAGGATCCCAGCCCAAAAGCAGCTCGGAGGGGGAGAGAGGTGGGGGCCTCCGGCGCGTCACTGAAAAAGCCACGTGAGATGTTTCAAATAAAGCAGAAATAATTGGTCGGAAAGAGAAGCATCGCTGTTGCTTAGGAACCGTATTTTTTTTTAAAATAAGACAAAATATTAATGAAACAAATTTAGTTAAAACCACAGCCGAGATGGCTTTAATTATTAACATTCGCTGTGGCTGCTATCAAGGATAATCTCCATCCCGATTTAATTATGCCATTGTGACATTTCTCATCACCACTACTCATGAAAATGCTACTTACTTGACTAGAACACATGCGTAACGTACGTGCAAAGGGAAATGGCAGGAAAGGCATTTGATTGAACCATTGTTCAATCAGCATTCGGAGGTACTTGTCCTATTTCGGTGGACAGAAGGACGGCCTTATGGTTAAGGCACCGGCCTGGGGATCAGGAGAGTTGGTTTCGATCCCTGGATCCACCTGCTGTGCGACTGTATCATTTAATTTCTCTGTGCCTCAGCTGTCTCTCTGCACAATAGGGATAATAAGATGCTTTTTGTCTTACCTGTTTAGGTGATAAGGTATTCATGGCAAACTTGGCCAAATGGGAAATTTCAAATGGGTTTAAACCGCATGCAAAAACCTGCTGTTTCTTGGGAGCTGAACGGCTGTATTAGGCTCTTGCCAAAGAAGATCGAGAAGTGACTGTCACTGGGGTAGGATGTGAAAGTACCTTCATGGGGCAAAAATACCTGGTATTTTCAGACGCTAATCTACCAGAGAAAGGCATAATGAGAATCAATGGCTGGAAGTTGCCTCCAGGCAAATTCAAATATGAAATAAACCTCAATTTTTTTTTTTATATAGTAAATGTGATAAAAAACTGGCACAAACTACCAAGGGAAGCAGTGAATTCTCACACACTTTAAGTCTTCAGATCAAGACTGGATGCCGCTCTGAAGATATGCTTTAGTCAAACAAGTTATTGGGTGATATACAGGAGTTAACGGGATAAATTCTCTGGCCGGGGATATAAAGGAGGTCAGACTGAAAACATTTTGGTAACAGAACTGCAGCCAGGGATTACTTCATGCCTCTCTGACAGGCAGCCATTTCTGGAGTCGGACATGGCAGCTATTTAGGAACGCCTCACAGTGCCAAACTACAGCTTATTAGGTCGAGTTGTAACGTGTTATGGGAACAGCTCATCTCAAGTACCTCTTCTACCGCTCGGTGTATTGGAAGGTATCAACTCACCCAGAGCGGTTTCTTACAGCACTTCACAGCAAGCTAGACACTTAGAAAGACCATCAACAGGATTGTGCCAAACAGTTACAATGAGCAACAAGGAGTACTTCCAATAGCATATCAGGGTTGGAAGGGACCTCAGGAGGTCATCTAGTCCAACCCCTGCTCAAAGCAGAACCAATCCCCAGACAGATTTTTGCCTCAGATCCCTAAATGGCCCTCTCAAGGGTTGAACTCACAACCCTGAGTTTAGCAGGCCAATGCTCAAACCACTGAGCTAGCTCTCCCTCTATAACTCCATATAGACCTAAAGGTGTTGAGAAGTACTGATGAGAGCCAGTCAGGCTGTTTGGGTTCATAGGGAGCTTGGGTGAATCTTTGTTTAGGTTCAGGTCATATGGGATCAGATGTCCAGAGTTTCACTTGAAATTTCTCTTTTTGATAAAGCTTCAGAAGCCGAGTAAAACTTAACCAAGCCTCCAGCTGAGCTGGTTGAGACCCTGCAGAGCTGTGGAGTTCGGGGGGGGGGGGGGTCCTTCTACAGCTGGAGCCTCCACAGAAGTTATAAGGCCAGAGCTAGATTTTGAATCCAACCCTTGAAAACTTCAAGAATGATTGTGGCTGAGTTCTGGAATGGGCCCCAGTTCTAGGTTTCATTCCAGACCAGTTAGGACCAGCCTAGTTTATTCAAGAGTCGGGTCAAAAGGTTTGCAAACCTTTCACCAAAGTTGGCCCCCGAGTTTGAAATGAAAATCCCAAACCAGACCTTGCCCTCAAGGTGCGTGTCCTGCACCTAAAGCCAGGTCAACCCTAAAAAATTAGGCCAAACCAGCTATATGGCTCAGGGGTGAGAAAAATCCATGCCCCCCGACTGACGTAGTTAAACTGATCTAATCCCCTGGATTGATGACAGTGAGAGAAGAACCCCTCCCATCACTGCAGTGGGCAGACAGCCGTGCTGCTGCAGAGTTTCTAGTGAACGCAAAGCCTCAGAAATTGTCCTCCCTTAAATCTCATAGGAGGCTTTTTGTGGCACACACTCTACTGCTGAGAAACTGAGCCACGTGGCCAGCACCTATGATGCTGAATGAGTCTTGAGTTAAGGTGTCATTTCTTTGGAGCCTGGTTCAGGTCGAATTGCCATAGGTCCCCAGAGCCATGAGGATTTTCAAGGTCGCAGTCAGCTTCTGCCTTTCCTTTGGTTTTACTGGCCTGGGGGGTTTATCAGATCCAAAATCAGATTTCTGTACTCAAGGCAATGCATACAAACGGATGGCTGGCTCTCTGGTAAATCTGGGCTGGATGTACAGCCCCATGAAGGTAGTGCAAGTCTTTCTATTGACTCCAGCAGGCTTTGGATCAAGCCTTTGAAGCATTACATGCGGCTTTCTCCAAAGTGTGCTCCATACAGTACCTACCTTACCTAGGAGAAGGATGGTCCAGTGTTTACTACTGTGCTAGTCTAGGTGTGGGAGGCCTGGGTTCCATTCCTTCGCCACTTACCTCCTGCATGACCTTGGGCAAGTCACTTGGTCTCTTCTGCATTCAGTTCCATCTGTACAATGGGGCTAATAGCACTGCCATACTTCACAGGGGTCTTGTGAGGCACCCAGACACTACAGTAATGGAGGTCACACACACGCCTAAGACAGACAGAAGCCGGAAAAGCGGCGCTCAACATTCGCAGTGCCCTGGATTTCTCTCTCGCTCGCTTTTTTTTTTGTTTTGTTTTAACTCATAACAAAAATCAGACGCCCACATCAGATTCAACTGACCAAAAAACATTCCAGGCCCTTGCCAGACTGTCTCTCAACTGACAATGAGCTATCGGCACTTGTGTCTGATCTGCCTGTGGGGCTGGTCTCCACTTTCCGCTCGTTGCATTTTCAAAGAAACAGCCTTGTACACTCTCCTGGGCTGCCCCACACCCTTGGGAGGCGCTCCCCATACACGTCAACAGAACGACCTCCTTCTTCACCTTCAGCTCTCTACTCGGAGCTCTCCTTTGCCGTGATGCTTGCAAACGCTTGCCAACAGTTAGGCAGGTGGTTTGCAGAGACCACTGCCCATCAAGCTGGCCGGTACTCCCTCATTGGTTCCTTGTTCTACTCCCTTGGTTGTCTCTAGTCTTATATTTAATCTGTAAACCCAGTGCTTAAGTTGTAATGAAAGAGGTGCCAGAGACTCAAGCAATTAGGTGCTCGGGCTCAAGCAATTTTTCTACTTTCATAATGGATGCAGCAAGCCCAGGGGTGCCGGGGCTCTGAACCGCCAAGCCCTGGCACTAATTAAACACTGTGTAAGCCCCTGGGGGCAGGGACCGACTCAGCACCTAGTACAACGGGTTCCTGGTCCACAACGGAGGCTTCTAAGCACCACCACAAATACAGATTAAACAACAAGCAAGAGAAAAAGCTCAACGTCAGACGCTTCGCAAACGCTCCACTTCCCAACAGAAGCAGCAGCAGCTGCTCTCCCCTCCTTTGTGAAAAGGCCCCTGGGACCACAGCAGAAGAACTCCACTGCCTCGCCATCCGGCCCCCTACGCTCATCGTGTTCTGTTACAACGAAGCCTCCACTTCCCAGGGAATTCGCATTCTCTGTTGGCTAGTATCTAAACTGAACTGGATTCTCTACGGCGGGTTCTTGGCACGCAGGCTACGGGTGGGGACAGATGGAACAAGTTCGTTTACCTGGAACGTGATGTACCCTCCTATTCTTCTGTTGGGGGTGTCAGAAAGGAGGAGAAATGTTAATTGGATACATGAAAGGACATGGTTTTCACACTTTGTCTTTCAGCTCTTCCCACATCCCAATTAGCTTGAACCATCTGTATGGGCCACTCCCAGTTTCTACTTGTTTACTGCACCAATGTTCCCTTATAAATTGGATTTAAATCTATACAAATACATGTAAAAAATCCCTAGATGGCTTTAAGTATCTCTGGTACAGATGGGACAGAACACAGCACTGCATTTTGTGGTGGTGGGGTGTCAGATAAATGAAATTCTTGTGAACACCCCAGAAATCAAAACAGAGACACCCCTCGTCTGGGCTGTCGCTGGGAAGGGATGTGGCTCCACCTCTTTCAAGGACCTGCAAGGACTGGAGTCTGCAACGCTGGGTCTCAGAAGAGCAGGAATCAGTGGCGTTCCAACAGGCGTGCGGAGGAGAGGAAGTGGGTGGAAAAGGCAAGTTGAAGAACATATGGACGCATTACTGAGTCGGTTGGCTCTTTGGAGCAGGGGCCACATTTCCATGATATGCGTGTACAGTGCCTAGAACAATGGGGGCCCAATCCAGACTGGGGCCTCTCGGAGCCACCATGGCAACAAACAATTCCAAAGCCAATAATGCACAGGTGAAGCCGACTCGAAAACGGGGCAGCCTTCCCCAATGCTCTGACTGGATGAGCGACGTCCTATCTGTGACGGGCCAACGCCGTTAACGAAGCCACAAGCTCAGCCCGTGACAGGGCCTCCAAAACGAACGGGAGGAGCTCAGCTCCGTTACTTCGCTCACATCACTCGGCTGACAGCAGCTGTCCTAAAATTCATTATCTCCAGTCAATTCTGAGGCAGATCCCCTGTAGTACTGAACCAGCTACGGATACGGTTATTGATTTGCAGTCCAAATAATCGCCTCCCCCGTAAGCTTTGAAAAATGTCACCTTTTTATTACATAAACCCAGCCAGACCTTTCTGCACTAGACAAGTGGCTTCATTTTTCTCCCCTTTAGTGAAATCTCGCTGCGGTTTAATGGACTGTATGCTAAGAGAGCTCCAGAGACCGAGGCAGAGGGGTGCAAGATGAGGACCTCAGAGAGGTTTTTAATGGAATTCATTTAGCAGATGGATTTTGCTTTAGCTGCAGCTAAATATCTTGTTTTCATGGAAACCATGCACAGGGAACAGGGTTTGTAAGGCTGAAGTGTGAAAATAAAGAATGAAAGCGAGAGAAGATAAGAGACAAGCAAACTACACATCAGCCTGTCTTCAGTGCACAGCACACTGGCAGAGCCGGGCAGCACATGCTGGGAAGATCGATTGGCTGAGGTCAGGGACGGAACGTATTTGCTAGGACCATGCACTGGTCCAGCCCCCAAATCTTCTGCATGCTGGAGCAGAGGGAGCCCTTGGAGAAGTACGTACGTTCCATTACATGCATCAGGTCCACGCCCTCCGCAGACTCCCAGCAGAGCCTAAGCGTGCTTGTTCTGCTGTGCCCTCCATACCAGCTGGGAGCCCGCGGATTGGAAGGAGACGATGGATTTGTTCTGTTGGAAAGAAAAGCTGCTACATTTCAGGGAGCAGGGAGATTGGGTGGGGCAGGATGCTAGATGTCTGTAACACACCGACCTCGATGAAAATCTGAAAGGAACCCAACGCTTTTCCAACAGGCCTCACTCTGATTGCCAATACACATCCGTCAGACCCAAACCTACAACAAGCAACAGGACCAAGATGAGACGGCTCCTCCACGTGGTAGCACAAGGAACCATTTGCAAACGGAAAGGGACCCCCCTGATCATTTTGAACGCGTGCATCCCTTGGACCATTTACACCAGGCATCAGCACAGGGAGTGGCTGGTTCACGAAATAATTGCAGGTGGCACCATTCTGCAGAGAGCAAAACACTCTGCGATAATAGAGAAGGATGAAGCCAACCTACCAGCACCACAGGCCGAACTCCAGCAAAAGGTGCACGGTTAGCTTACAGTTCTTTGACTTTATCTACATTAATACTTTCAAGACTTAATACTATTGATTAGTATTACAGTAGCACTTCGAGGCCCACCTGAGATCAGGACACCATTATGCTGGGCACTTAGTTTGTAAATTCTTTAGGGCAGAGACCCTCTTTTTGTTTTGTGTTTGTACGCTGCTACTGCAAAACAACACACACAACCAATCACACACACACTGTCAGACACAGTCTCTGTCTTGGCTAGGTTACTGTCCATACCAGGGTGGCCAAACTTACTGGCCCTCTGAGCCACATACAACAATCTTCAGACGTTCCAGAGCCGGGGCACATCTGCCAGGAGCCAGGGGTTGGGACTTCAGCCCTGCTGAAGCCCTGAGCCCTGGCAGGTGCGCCCCACAGGGCTGAAGGCCTAAGACTCCCTCTCCCTGCTGGGCAGAAGCCCCTCCCGCACCACCCAGCTGCAAGGCAGAGGTCTGAGTTCCCCCCCACCAGTCCGGTAAGTGGAGAATGGGGGAGGCTCCGCGAGCTGCACTTTAATGATAGAAGAGCCACAGTTTGGCCACCCCGGTCTATACATACTAGACACACACACACACAAATTATTATTAGTCCCATTTTAGCAAAGGGGAAAGGATGGACAGAAAGATTAAGTGACTTGCTCAAGGTCTCACACAATGAATCTGTAGCACAGCCAAGAACTGAATCGAGAGCTCCTAAGTCCCAGTCCAGTGCCTGAACCACGTGACCAGCCTTCCTGCGAAGGGGACTCCAATGAGACTACTGGTAAGAGTAAGACCTGCAGCGTCAGACCTCCTATTTCATGTAGATGAATAGTTATTCTTCATTACAGACAAATGATGGAACACATTCTTGCAAAATGGTGTGTTTAAACACAAAGGCTGAGATTTTCAAAGGTGTCTAAAAGACGTGGATGCCCAGTTCTGATTAAAATGAATGGGGAAAGGATGTCCAAATCACCTAGGCATCTTTGAACATTCCAGCCACAGGCTTTAACAAACAAACAAGAAAGAAAACCTTAAAGAAATTTCCAGTGTGTTTCATATTATTACAATAACTCCAGGGGGCCCCAGTATTTTTTTCTTCCTTCAAAATGATTTTCCAGTCGCTCCCTTCTGCAGATAAGGCTTTTGAATGGCAGGTTTGTGATTGCAAATAATTTTTAGGGCTAAACACATAAACCTGTGGAGTTGGAATTGAGGAGTTTATAGTGTCATCTAGAGGCACGCTTCTGAGGCACGAATAGATTGCTGCAGAGAGTATAAGGGAGAGGGGAGAGAGATTGCAATCAATCCAGTTAAATCCCTTCCCCACAATTACCACCTAGAACTAAACCCAGTACCAAATCAGATTTAGCTTAATACAGCCCAGACTTTATTACTCTGCATCTCTTAGCTTTTGTTGCATGCAGCCATTAGCTCTGCTCGTGCGTGGCACTCGCTGGCTGATGTACCATTTCATTAGTTTCAGTTTCCTTAGGAAGGCCTGAGGTATTGTTTCAGCATAAGACTTGGGCCATCTGAGGGCTGGGATTTCATCTTAATAAGGCCAGGTCTACACTGAAAAAGTTAGGTTGGCTCAGCTTCTTTGCTCAAGGGCATGAAAAATCCACATCCTGAGCAATGTAATTAAGCCGACCTAGCTACCGCCTCTCAGGGAGGTGGATTTCCTACGCCAGGGGTTCCCAAACTTGTTTTGCCACTTGTGCAAGGAAAGCCCCTAGCGGGCCAGGTTGTTTACTTGCCGCATCCTCAGGTTTGGCGGATCGTGGCTCCCAGTGGCCGCAGTTCGCTGCTTGAGGCCAACGGGAGTTGCTGGAAGCAGTGGCCAATATGTCCCTCAGCCCGTGCCACTTCCAACAGCTCCCATTGGCCTGGGGCAGCGAACCACAGCCAATGGGAGTCACAATCGGCTGGACCTGCAGACGCAGCTGGTAAACAAACCAGCCCTGCCTGCCAGGAGCCTTCCCTGAACAAGCAGCGGAACAAGTTTGGGAACCACTGCCCTACGCCAGAACCCTTCTCGTTGCCATAGGTAGCGTCTACTCTGAAGCGCGTTTCAAGTGCAGACAAGCCCTAAGAGACAGCTAAAGGCATCGTACTTCCTCTGCAGCTTTTAATCTGACCAATCCGCTGAGAAATCACCATGCCGGTGGTAAATCAGTTGGAAAGGCAAATGCTTTTCAAATGTTTAACTTTGGTTTCATTTCAGAAAGATCTTTAAAGCCGCTATTACTTTTGTGTGTTTGTTAAGCATCAGTCTGGCAATCGGTCCATAATGCAGAGAGGGAAACACACTGGTGCTGAGTGCTTTGAGAACACGATTATTTATTGTGCGTATTACAGACGCTCCAAGAAGCCCCAGCTGAAATCACGGCCCCATTGCGCTAGGCCCCGAAAAACTCATAGCGAGAGACAGCCCCAGGCTCGAAGAGCTTACAGTCTAAGTAAGTAAGCCAAACAGTGGGAGGGGAAAGCTGAGCCAGAGAGGTATGGTGACCTGGCCAAGGTTACAGAACAGGATGGAAGGCAACCAGGAAATAGACTGCAGGGCTCCCGATTCCCAGTCTAGTGCCCTGTTCACTAGAGCAAATTGTCTACCAGGGATGGATAAGAAGAAAAGATGGGAAAGGATAAGATAGGACACACTTAAAAAAATACGATTTTGAAAGATACCCTGTTTCTAGCAGAATTCCCTATTATAGAAATACAGGACATGGGACAAGGAGTCTATGAGCTACGTAATAAATGCCTCTCTTTGCCACTGTTCTGTTTATTAAAACATCACTCCAACTGTTTGCTTAATAGCGTATAGCTTTAGCCTTCTCCAGACCTTTTCATTCAAGGGGCTCAAAGTGCTCTGCACGCATTAGCCTCACAAGTGCTTAGCAGGCCGATATTACTATGCCCCCTTCACAGAAGGGAAAAACTGACTGTGGCCCAGGGAACTTGTGTGACTCATGGTGACACGGTGATTCTTGCCAGCATATGGCTTGGATGAATGGACTATAAAGTGGATAGAAATCTGGCTAGATCATCGGACTCAACAGGCAGTGATCAACGGCTCGATGTCTAGTTGGCAGCCGGTATCAAGCGGTGTGCCCCAAGGGTCAGTCCTGGGGCTGGTTTTGTTCAACATCTTCATTAATGATCTGGATGATGGGATGAATTTCACCCTCAGCAAGGTCGCGGATGACACTAAGATGGGGGGATAGGTATACGCTGGAGGGTAGGGATAGGATCCACAGTGACCAGACAAATTGGAGAATTGGGCCAAAAGAAATTGGATGAGGTTCAGCTAGGACAAGTGCAGAGTCCTACACTTAGGATGGAAGAATCTCATGCACTGGTACAGGCTGGGGACCGACTGGCTAAGTAGTTTTCTGCAGAAAAGGACCTGCGGATTACAGTGGACAAGAAGCTGGATATGAGTCAGCAGTGTGCCCTTGTTGCCCAGAAGGCTAGTGGCATATTGGGCTGCATTAGTAGGAGCATTGCCAGCAGATCAAGGGAAATGATTATTCCCCTCTATTTGGCACTGGTGAAGCCATATCTGGAGTACTGCATCCAGTTTTGGGTCCCTCGCTACAGAGAGGATGAGGACAAATTGGAAAGCATCCAACGGAGGGCAACAAAAATGATTAGCAGGCTTGGGCACATGGCTTAAGAGGCTGATGGAACTGGACTTATTTAGTTTGCGGAAGAGAAGGGTGAGAAGGGATTTGATAGCAGCCTTCAACTACCTGGAGGGGGGTTCCAAAGAGGATGGAGCTCGGCTGTTCTCAGTGGTGGCAAAAGACAGAACAAGGAGTAGTGGGAGAGGTCTAAGTTGGATATTAGGAAAAACTATTTCACTAGGAGGGCGGTGAAACACTGGAATGGGTTACCAAGGGAGATGGTGGAATCTGCATCCTTAGAGGTTTTTAAGGCCCGGCTTGACAAAGTCCTGTCTGAGATGATTTAGTTGGGGATTGGTCCTGCTTTGAGCAGGGGTTGGACTAGATGACCTCCTGAGGTCTCTTCCAACCCTATTCTTCTATGCAACTGGAAGAACTGGCAATAGAAGCAGGACCCTTCAGGACCCATCACATTCACACCTGCCTTATACAGCTGTCACTCCATTGACAGGACACTTGTCGTTTCAATCAGGGGTACATGATAATATTTTCAAGCTCTAATATAGCGCTTTTCATCCACAGATCTCAAAGCACCTTCAATAGAATTATCGCCATTTGACAGGGGATGGGGAAACTGAGGCACGGGGTGGTGACATGACTTGTCCAAGGTCACCAACAGGCCCATGGCTGAGCCAGGAATGCAAGTCTCCTGAGCTCCAGTCCTGGGCTCTATCTACACAGCGAGGAGAATCAGAACCACTTTAACTATCAGAAGGGAGATTTTTGATAGCACATAGGTGCCTAACATCCACTGAAATGAGGAGTCAGGTCTGTAATTCCATTAGCCAGCCTAAAGTATCCTACAAAAGACTCCTCGGAAACTCTACAATAAGATACCCAGCCACGCGGCTTATACATCATAAGATTTTCAGGAGAGCTGAGTCTTAATTAGGCACCAAAATAAGTGGCCAGATTCTTTCCAAAAGGCTCAGCATTCTATTATGGGGGAGCTGCTGGGTGCTGAGTCATTCTGAAAATCGGACTCCAAAACAGAGATGTGTAAGATCTATAGGGTTGGTTCTTCTGGCACCCAGGGGTGAGGGAGTTGGTGTGATTCTAACATGCTATTAAAAGGGTGATTCAGTAATTGTACAAATCCTCCATTTTTGAATGTTTAAAAACAAGAACAGCAGCTACCAGCGTCAAGACTCTAAAATCAAAATATGCGATAAAGTGATCAGTCCAGTAGGCTAATATAGCACACGGTGGGAGACCAGACCATCTCCAGGCAATAGGAGATGCTGCAAACTTTAACCTTTCAAAGCTGTTGGCAGCAAGGTAATTTCTAGTGACTAGATCACACCGGAATTTCTGGTAAGCTTTGCCTTAGCTGCAAATTAAACTCCTTGGGTTAATTACCAGGGCCTCTTGAAGACGGCTGCTAAGTGAAAGAAAAAGTCCACTCCCCACAAAAAAGACACTCTGCATATTCTGAAGCAGCAGGACATAAGAACCAGATTAGCGGTTTTAAAGTTTCCATCTGGAGGTTCCCCACTCTGCAGGGTAAATCTATTGAATGTTACTGAATTCCTACTCAGAAACTAATAATAAAGACAGCACCTTCCTGCAGGGGGGAATCTGAATGCTGAAAGCCGTGATCTGGCGTGAGACAAGTGTTACGTTACTGTCAGAACAGGCCAAATGTTTTCCACTGATCGTGGTTTAAATTTTCCAGTGAATTTGCTTGGAAGGTTGAGGGGCAGACCAGTTGAAATGCTTTTGACCAATGGGTTCAGTTATGGGCGGGTCAGTTTTCTAATGTAGACACAGCCTAAGGGCTTGCCTGCATGGCAAAGCGATTGTGAGAAAAGCCAGGGGTGTGAATTTAAAGGGCAAGAGCAATTTGGCCCTAACGCTCCACCCACATCGGTGCTCTTATTCCTTGCTAGGAGTCAAGTATCAGAGGGGTAGCAGTGTTAGTCTGGATCTGTAAAAGCAGCAGAGAATCCTGTGGCACCTTATAGATTAACAGATGTTTTGGAACATGAGCTTTCGTGGGTGACTATCCACTTCGTCAGATACATCAGATGTATCTGATGAAGTGGGTATTCACCCACGAAAGCTCATGCTCCAAAACGTCTGTTAGTCTATAAGGTGCCACAGGATTCTCTGCTGCTTGCTAGGAGTGTCATTGTGCAGGTCAAATAGACGGGGCGGGAGGGGGAGGGAAGGGAATATCTTTTATTGGACCAACTTCTGCTGGGGAGAGAGATGAGCTTTATAAAATTGGTGCAGGGTTCCAGAACCTGGATGTCTACATGGCAATTTTGTAGCCCTGCGAGCCCGAGTCAGCTGACTCGGGCACGCTGCGGGTGTATGCCAGTGTAGACGTACCCATAGAAGTCAGTGGCTAAACAGTCACCAACTCTGACAGGAGAAGAAGCCAAGCCTGGAAATAAAAACAGAAGGAAGCAGGGCTAGATGCTTAGCTACGGCTGGCTGATAAAAACAACACTACAATGGGGTTACAGCGTTCTCTTCGCTCCCTTACTACTCATCTGATTAGCGATCATCTACATATCTAATTGCTAATGATCTTTTAGGAGACAATTTTGTCTGAGTGAAACTCATCACTCTGCTCTGGGCCAGATGCTGAAGTCATTCAAGTTGTGTGTGTACTTTATTAGCTCTGTGATGCTGGACAGGAGGGGCAGGATTCGGTGCAGGGATGACATCTTTCCAGCTAACACAACTATACTGTCCGTTCCTTGTTTGCTTAAATGCAGCTTTTCGTAAGTGATTTATACGGGCTCACAGTTAACCGGGGCCCACAGGCCTGATCCCATTGATGTGCAGGTTGAAATTCCTTTTCATGTCAACGGTGCAGGATCGGGGCCTGAATCTCCGTTCAGAATCAAGTTTATAGTTATAGGGCTACCAACACATCCACATGCTTAGAGGGCAACATCTGTTAATTCACTGCACAACACTCACTCTTCCACAGACTGATTGTCTACTCTAAAGGTATGTCTACACTGCACGCTAAACCCAGGCTCTGACTCAGGTTTAAGCCCAATCCCTCTTTCCGTCCACACACAAATCAGTCTCACTCGGGTCAGCGAGCACTCAGGATCCAGGTCCTAGGACCCTGTAGTGGGTGGGTCAGAACCCGAATCCTGCTGTGACTTGGATTCAAGCCCTGTCATTTTGCAGTGAGTCTGCAGCTGTAGGGATACTTCTACACAGCAACAGTTAGCAACAATAGCAGCATGGGTTGCAGAAGCTTGGCACGAATCTTGGGTAAAACATTACTCAGCTCTCTAGCCAACGCTGTGCTGACGTCTCCACTATTATTCCCCCTGTTAGCTGCATTTGAGCTAGCTCAGCTAGGCTAGCCTGGTACCGCTTTCGCTGTGTAGACGCACTCTTCGAGGGTGCAGACCCAAGTCCTGGCCCCTGTCCCAAGACCACCAGGATGGGGCGAAAAGGAAGGGGAAAGGCCCAAGAAACAGAGGGAGGGGAAGGGGAGTTTGGGACACAGAGAAGAAGAGAGAAAGAAATCGCTGAGGATTAAAAAAAAGAAAGAGAAGGCGTGAAACCTGCACAGGCCAAAGGGTGGGGCTGAGCTGGGAACTGAGCTCCCACTCCAGAGCCTTCACCCCAGATGATGCTTCCTCCTAGAGAGGCCCGACAGCCTTAAATGTTCAAACCAGGAGCCTATTCAGATCTGTGAGAGTCTTTCCACCAGGCCCTTTGTGCTAGGCACTGTGTGCACATGGCGGCAGAGGCTGTCCCTACCCCAAAGATCGTATCAAAAAGACATGCTAGGCTAAGAGTGGGAGGGGAAACCATGGTACACAGAGGTGAAGTGACATGCCCAGTGTCACCCAGTGGGTCAGTGGCAGAGCTGGGGATAGACTAAGTCCCCTGACCCTCACTCTTTAGACAACATTAAAATCACACTTTGACTGGGAACAGGGAAGCCGATGTTGTTTTCCAGCTCTGGAGTGGCTAACGCTCCTGCTTGTGAGCCCCGTCTCCCTTTGCAGGCTACACAGGCTGCCCTGATTCGTTTCCAAAAGATTGGCCAGCATGGGGGTAAGATAGAACGATGTATATTGCCCAGTCGTCATCACTCAGCAGCACATCATGCCATCTTGCATTTGAGGTGAGAGGAAATAAAATGGCAACGGTTGGAGTATTTTTTCCTCGTTTTAAACCTCTCTCGCTGATCCATGAAAAAAGTTACTCCAAAAACGCACGTAATTCCCCAACATCAGGCCTAGCCAACGGTTTTCAACCAGGGGCCTTTCAGGGAACAGTCACAAAGCAAACACCAATCCCTACAACAACGAATGCAAATGGAACCTCATGTCAACACGCATGATTACCCCAGAGCTTCGGTAAACAGGATGTTTTGGTTCCGATGACATGTTCGAGGCTAGGGATCAAGTGCTGTCAGGACACCGCTGCATTGGCCCAGCACGACCAGCACAGCTACTCCAGAAGTGCTTTCAGCACCCTTAGCCGTGGAGGGAGGGCCCTGTCAGGTTTTGCTGACCAGATAAGAGGCAACGGTCGAATTTCCAGTGGAACTGCCAGTAAGGGCGCAAGTGTTCAGGGAAGAAAAAAAAAAAAAACCACAAAGAAGAAAACTAGAATGGAGGAGAGGAAAAAATGATGTCTAATATCTTGTCTTAAACTCACAGAGATCTGGTCCACGCAGTGCTGATCAAAATGCTAAGAATTGTTTTTACGGTCCTTTTGGGTGCTACTTAAATCCTGCTTTCCTTAGAATAATCACTGAGCGAGAGAGAGAACAGGTCCCCAGCTCGGTCAGAACAACAGGGTTATTATGCATGGGTGCTTTCAGCTCAGCCTGGGAAAGAAAAGGACGTTGTGGGCCGATTCTCTCGGTCTCCCTAGATTTCATTGTGAAAGCTGCATGATGTTCATAACGGTATGTTCCCCTCTAGGTGAAATGTAGCCCACTTTAAAGCAATTATTTCATGATACTGACAAACAAACCCCACAGGTCCGGCTTCATCTGTCTGTTGCTGCAGTTCTAGCCTGAGGATAGGCCAATGAAGTCATTGTCTCCACTGAAATCCAGACAGTCAGGCCGGCATAAAACTGGAGGGACGCAGTCGTGGATCAAGTCTGCCCATTTCTTCCACCCAGAGTGCGTCCTTTTCTTAGACCTTTATAAAAAGTCAGTCGGCATCAACTGGAGACAACGAAACTGCTGTGTCACCTAACACAACGCCCCTGCACTGCAGTGGTGTTAAAGCATGCAACGTGCTGTGGACAGTGGTCATTGAATGATGCAAACCCGTCATGCTTTCAGAAGCGCTTTTCACCCGAGATTCTCTGTAGCCCTCTCCATAGCCTCATTATGCCCCGAAAGATAGGCAGGTACATTACCATGATAGCCATTTTACATAGGGGCAAGCCAACTCCTGCTCTCTGATTGCGCTGTGCTCCCCCAACCTGCCAATAATTCCAAAATTTATTCTGAATGCAATACTGGATCTCAAAGGCCCACAAACGAATCAGGCACCACAATGGAACTCAGGAGATGTGCATACAACTACAACAGAGCTCACCAGCTGTCACTGAGAGCGCACTTGCCCTGCCCAGACATACCCATGCTTCCTGGGCTGAATATCATTTCAGGGCCCCATTGTGCTAGGTGCTGTACAAACACATGTGCTGGGGACGCCATTTTACAGGCTAAATAGACAAAACAAGGGAAAGGAAGGAAAACAGAGCCACAGACAAGTCAAGTGATGTGATCAAGGCCACGCAGTAGGTCAGCAGCAGAGCTGGGAATATAACCCAGGGTTTCCAAATGCTAGTCCAGTCCCGAGCCTTTAGCCCATGCTGCCAATCCTGTAAGCACTGCGCTGGGTAGTAGATGTTTGCAGGGACTGGCTCTTTGGCCTTGTTGAAATTTGGAAATTTGCCCCGCTCCCAACAATCAAAGGCCAATTAACACCAGCACAAACTCTAGGTGTGGACAGGGAAGCCATGATTTGGAGCAGACCCCACTTTCAAAGTTGGATCATACAGGATTCTGGGAGTAAATTGATCCTTGCCAAAACACTGCAATTAAGATTTATCCAAAATGGTAGCTGACAAGATACTGGCTTAGCAGTCGTGATCATGTATCAGATATGGCCTCAGCTGTAGTATCTGAATACCCACAGTCTCTAATGGAGTTATCTTCCCTACACCTCTGCGAGGAAGGCCAATGGTATTATCCCCATTTTACAGATGGAGAACTGAGGCACAGAGAGGTGGTGACTTGCCCAAGGTCACAGAGCAAGACTGTGGTGCAGCAAGGGCTTGACCCCAGGTCTCCAAAACCGTAGGCTAGTTCCCTAACCACCGGACCCTCCGTCTCCCTCTAGTGGCTGACCCTAACAACTACAACAGCCTAGGACTTGGAAGGGGCTCTCTTATCTTACCGAGGTAGAGTCCAGGGGTTTTTGGTGCTGAAGTTCCAGCTGATGATTCCAGCTGATGACACGCATGAGTGAGGCGTGGGGCAGTGGCAGAGCTCATTCCAGAAGGATGAGGCTCATTCCAGCCTCGGCTCCTGGGGTCCATTTCTGATTGCTGGCTGGATATTTAATGGAACAAAGCAGTGCAAAAGGGAAAAAGCTCATTGCGCTGCTGGATGTTTAACAGGCCCTGGGAAGAGCTGGTTATTCTGGTATTGATTCAGTTTTACACAGCTGACTAGGTTTCTCATTTTTATTTGAAAAGTGCCTCTGACGTCTGCTGCATGATAATAAACACTGCAGGCGCAGTACAGTGCCTGGGGTGCAAATAATTTCATTAATACACCCAACTTGCCAGCACACGCTGCCACCGAATGGAGCCCAGTGATGACTGCAGCTAAGCACTGATCATGCATGATTATGAAATAATTGACCGCTTCAAAAAAGCTTAATAAGGAATAAACGAGCCAAACACTTGCATGAAACCAAATCAGCCTTCAGTAGGGGGAGGGAGGGGAATTCATCAGGGCAAAGTGTCGACTCCATTCCGAGCTGCAGCTGCCAGAAGAAGGAATTTATCTGATTCTGTGTTTGTACAGCACCTAGCGCAGTGGAGTCCTGGTTTGTGACTCGAGCTCCTGGGTGCTACCTCAATACAAATAATAAATAATCTGCTGCATGGCATGCTGGCTCTTTGGTCAATGCATGTAGGAGTGCTACTCAGCCCAAAATAGGAGTGAGCAGCCAGCTGGGCTGAGCGAGGGCCCTGCTCTGTCCCCTTTCCTCAACCTGGGAGCCACAGGTAGATGTGGAGGCAGGGTGGGCCATAGCACACCTTCCCTATGGAGGTACAGGCACCAATGCTTAACACGCTGCTCCCAGCAGCAACCTCCCCCACGAAGCATTCTGTCCGAATTCATCCTGTGCAGGTAGGGAGCCCCACCCCAGCTCACCTCTGCCTCCGCCTCCTCCCCTGAGCGGGACACGTGGCCGCTTTTTCCGCCTGGCTCCCAGTGCTTGCCGCCGCGAAACAGCCATTTCATGTGGCAAGCCTGGGAGAGAGGGGGGAGCACGGCACACTCAGGGGAGGTGGCAGAGCCGGGGTGGGGATTTGGGGAGGGGTCCAATAGTGGCAGGGAGGCGGCGGAGTTGGGGCAGGGACTTTGGGGAAGGGGTTGGAACGGGGGCGGGACAGGGATGGAGTCAGGGCGGGGCTAGGGGGCGCGAGCACCCACTGGCGCCATGAGACGTTGGCGCTTGTGCCTCAAGCAACCACCTGCCCATGCTGTATGGCCACTCGTCACTTTGTGCCTGCCCCGCAAGGTACTCACATGGGCCTGATCAGCACAGTGCTTAACCAACAGCAAATGCTGACCCTCATCTGTGAAGGCACGGCAGTATTATCCGCCTCGTTTTACAGATAGGGAAACTGAGGCATGGAGACACTAAGTGTCTTGCCTGGGGTCACACAGGAAGCCCGCGCAGCACAGTGAGGAATTGGACCACATCCACCGAGTCCTAGGTTGATGCCTTGAAATAGGTCATCCTGCCTCAGCCTCGCCAAAGCACCCAGACTGGCCGTTACCGCCCAAGACCACAAGGCTCCGAGAGACGGGAGATGATGGAGGAGCTCGGCACTGGGCAGGAGGAGCATCTTATGCCATAAGGCTGAGAGTCAGTGGCCAAGGTCCCCCTGAAATGGGCAGCTGACTCCATTGGGCTCCTTAGAGAATCCTTGCCTTAACTGCTCAATCCAGGGACAATCTTCTCCTCTCTGCTCTGGCCAGCCCCCAGCGCTGCCCGTGGATCACTCCGAGCATTGATTTTAGGTCTGATTTAGGATCCACCAAGGCAACCTTCAGTACATGCTGAAGGATCCATCTCCACTCCTTCAGAAAGGATTGTTTTTGGCTTAAAACAGTGTGCACACAATGTCCCTTCCAGGCGATTCAGAACACTGTAAACTCTTTATCAATTAGCGCTCTCTTACAATTACTTGTCCCCGTTACCCCCCACCCAGCCTGTGGCATTCATCCACTTACATGTTATTCAACTCTTCTTTAAAAAAAATAAAAGGCAGTGTCATTTACACTTTTGATTTGAGCATATTACCATCGGTCTGAAATTCTTCTGGAGATTCCCTTTGGAAGAGCGTCTTTACATGCAAGTTTCCAACAACTAAGGTTCATTTGAAAGGGAAACACAATAGAAACACATATTGAGCAACTCTTGTATTTTGCTTTTGTGTAGCATCTCACTCGCAGGATTGGGAAGTATCATTATCCCATCTTATAGATGGGGGAAACCGAGGCAGAGAGTGGTGTCATGACTTGCCCAAGGTTACAGAACAAGCCTGTTGCAGCGCCACAAATAGAATTTGAGAGGGAAATCCTGGCCCTCTGAAGTCAACTTGATAGCCTTTCAATGACGGGTGTGTTCAATTAAAGACTATTAAGAGTAAATCCAAAACTATGGATGCTTCTTTAAATGATCAGTCTAGAGAAATCTGAGGACCGAGGGCTAGAGTAAAAGATGGTGGATGACAAGTGAAATGCCCTAAATAGCGTGACATGAGTCACTTCCCATCCGAAACTGTGGGTGCTGTTAAAAAGCTGTTGCATACCACACCAGAAGTGGCTGCATTTCAGTAAAGGGTGAAGGTTTTTTTTGCTTTAAGGAAAAAAAGGTGTGTAAGTATGTTTTACACACACACACACACACACACACACACACACCCCCCTACCTTTATTTCCCTAAAGCAGAAAAACCTCTCATTTCTGAAGGGCAGCCACCTCTGGCGTGGAATGCCGCAGCTTGCTAATTTATTCACCTTTATCATTTGATATATCCCTCGGTCTAATTATGATAGACTCTGACCTTCCCTTTGGACACATCTATTCACAAAGCAGACTGTAACTTCTATAACAATTTTACAAGCACTGTCCATCTCTGAAAAGACTTCATGTTCTTCCTGGCTTTGACCTCTGAACACCGGGAGCAGTCACAGAGGGGAGTCTTGGTTTGTTTATGTGCATTTTCACAACTAATCCACTGGACGATTTATTTTTTTGTTTTAAATAAGACTTCAAAAATGCCAAGGTCAGAGGGCCAAAAGGATTAAAAGCAGCCCAATGTCTGGCTAAACAATGGTTATTTACATCTGTCTCTGGCTATATTCTAAAAGTTGACATGTTTCTATGGGCTCGACAAAGAGAAACCGATCTCTATTCAATTTTCATTCCTAGCACTATGTTACCATTTACAAGCTTTTCTATTTTTAAAAAGACCCCAGCCTCTCTACATAGAGGGTGTGATTTTCAGAGGTGCTGAAATGGATGGGAGTTGAGGATGCTCAGAGCCTTTGAAAATGACACAGAGTAATTCAAATCTTCAGTGTCTTTTGATAAACATGATTTTTTAAACTCTTAGTTACCGCGTTTTAGACTGAGAGACAACCTGGCGGCTATCTAGGCAGAGACCATCATTTTTCACTTGGCTGTGTTACACAGATCAAATTAAAGAAAACTGTGTTGCCATGTCCTGAGATTTTATAGAATCATAGAATATCAGGGTTGGCAGGGTCCTCAGGAGGTCATCTAGTCCAACCCCCTCCTCAAAGCAGGACCAATCCCCAGATAGATTTTTACCCTAGTTCCCTAAATGGCCCCCTCAAGCATTGAACTCACAATCTTGGGTTTAGCAGGCCAATGCTCAAACCCCAGAGTTATCCCTCCCCTGCCAGTGATATTTGGATCTTTTTCTTAAAGCCTCAGCTTCTGCAGTCATAGGCTTGAGTGAGAATCTCAGCTATTTTTTTAAAAAATAAATTCCTTTCTTACATTTAAGAAGTGAACTCTAAAGGCTCAAAACCCAGAAGACAAATCAAAATTCATTTGTTTCAAAATCTGGTCGTTTTAAGCCAAATCCTTGATTTTTGGAGGGGTGACACTCATGATTTTTGAATGCCGGGGGTGGCAATCATGAAGCTTGGTGACAATGATACTGTTATGCATTTGGGGTCCCTGAAGGTAAAAAACCAGAACACAAGCTTCAGAATCATGCAGTCATAGATTCCTAATTAGATCTTCTCTGTCAAAACACAATTATCTTCCCAGCAGAATTTTTTCCCTTTTTGCACAAAGCTAAGTTACATAATTACTGTGGAAAACAGTCCTACTGCTAAACACAATATTTTAGCAGTTAACCCTTAGGTCATAATAGAGAGGTTACATGAGCATATTGGGGGCCCCCCGTTTAAGACTCCCAGACTGAATCCAAACTATAAAGTGTAGACAAGATTCCCAAAAGTGACTCCTAGTGACTTTGGGTGCCCCGTCTGGCACTCCTTAAAATGGCTTTGTTTTCCAAGGGAGGTGCTCTGCTTTCTGAAAAACCAGGCCACTTTTAAGTGGTCTCAGGTTGGGCCCCCCAAAATGGAGGTTGCTAAAATCAATAGTCACTTCTGACAATCTTTGCAAACCACAACTGCGAGGGATGGTTTTGCAGCTAAAACCCAGCACTTGGAGTCAAGAGGTCTGGGTTCGAATTCCCAGCTCTGCCAGAGACTCTCACTCACTGCGTATGTGAGTATTGACTCAGGGGGTCAGTAGCTAGCCCGATCTACAATGTCTACACTGCTGCTCATCAGCCCGGGCTGGAAAGCATGCTGCCAGCTGCAGTGTAGACAGACCCTCGGTGTCTCCATTTACCTCCTGGCAAAGCTGAGATGATCATTACGTACCTCATTGGTATGTTAAGATTCTTAGTTCAATAATGTTTGTCAAGTGCTTTGACATTCTCAAGGGCAAAGAATTACAAAGGGGCTCTGACAATGCTGGTATAGTCAAGGAGTTCCATTCTACAAAACCTTGAAAATGATGTTATAATGCAGATATAAATACAGAATAGTCTCCTTGTTTCCTTTGGCTCTCCCTGTGTTTTATCCACATGCTCGCTATAGTCCTACACTGAAGTTGTAAGCTCTTTGGGGCAGAGGCTGCCTCTCTGCTATACTGTAGCTGGTACAATGTAGCCTCTAGATTCTGCAATATAAATCATGAAGAACACCTACAACATAATCACTACTATTAATCCATTTGGCAGAGCCCCTTTAAGTGTTTCAGTGGAGCGTATTTGGTTCATACTCATATCGAAGGACTGTTTTGAGCAACAATCACTGACCCAAACCCAAGACAGCTCCCCTTCCACCGGCTCCTGCTCTCCCGACTCCTGGCATTAACAGGGTTAAACAGCCGGGCCCAAATCCTGCAAAGACACGCACAGGGGCTTCACTTTACATACTGTGACATCAACGGGGCTACTCGCAGCGTGCAGACGTCAGGACCTTGGAATTGTAGGCTAGGCCAACTGCCCTCAATGGCATTTGCCCAAAATGAAACAAGGTCCAACTGGTGTCAAGAGGTTATGGCAGACTTTGCCTGCACCCCTAAATTTGGTCAAGCATCAGCTTGGAGCAGCAGGAAGATTGAGTGCACTGCGAAGTGGTGCAAGTGAAAATGTACTGCAGCGCATCAGCCTGTCCTGTGCGAGGCTGTGATGTACTGCACAGCGTGTCTACTGCATCACAGCTATTGAGTTGGGGGCGGGGGGGAGGAATCTTTACGACCGGGTCTTCCCTCTGAGATCATCTTCTCTTTTGAGTGGCTCTCTGTTTTTTTGTTAACTGAATTCAGTGTGTGGTCCCCGGCATAGTTCCTCCCATTCCACTGTACTTCATTAATTAGCAGCATCACATTAAAACTTCTTTTAATTAAAGTTAAAGAATTAACCAGGCTGGACTCCCCGCGAAGAGCATAAACAAAAAAGCAATGAAACCATCATCGCTCCTTTAAAACGCTCCAATCAGAAGAGATTGTGGGTCTTGTGTCAACCCAGCAGCACTGTCAACACTCCTGCGCAGGCAGAGGGGACAAAAGCTCTAGAAGCCACAATGTTGAGTCAAACTTTATAGCGAAGAAACATCAACTTTCCCCTCGCTCCACAGAGGACCCATCTCTGTCAGTGAAGCTTTAAGGTTGGTGGCCTGTTGAGTACAAGACACTGATTAATGATTACAGTTAGATACTTCTCGATGAGTACAGAAGTCCTTGCTCCAAGGATTCTCAGTACAAGCACAGTACTGCACAAGGCCTCACAAGAGTGAGAAAGCCACTGCTAGATGAGCAGAGGGGGAGGTGTAAAGAGAGAGAGAGTCTCTGAGGCAATTCCAGGCGGAGAACAAAGAATGACAGAGGGAAATTTAGATCTGGGCCCTTCAGTGCCTAGGGACCGGGGCTCTGCTGAGAGCTGTTTGATGACGAGGTCTGTCGCTTGCTTCTAACCTCTGTTTTGGAGAAGCTGGTCATGGCGGTAGCAGGACGGGGAATCTATCAGGGAGATGTTTTAAACTGGGAATGTGTCAAACACTGAGCCTGTTGACTGCAGCAGGATCCATCTCACGCCGCCACAGGATCGGAGAAGGGTATGGAAGCCAGTTCCTGTTTAGGAACAAGTAGCTGGATTTTGGATGGAGACACTTTGATTGTCAATAGGACAAGTCTGGAAGTATCTAATCAGTCCCGACTCAGGCCAGCTCCGACTGACTTGAGACCGCAGGATTTAGCTCCAAGTCTTTGAAACACAGAAGGGCTTATTATGCCATCTCTCCAGTACTATTATTCACATATAAAAGAGCATTATTTCAGTGACTGATTACTAATACGAATCTATTATATCATAGACTCCTGCCTGCCTATTTTGCAGTGATTACACCCCTTTTTGTTAAAAGGATTTCACATACATGACTAAATGTAGTTACAGCTAATGGATTATTCTATTCCTGCTAAGATGCTGGCTGCAATCTGCATTGCATCAGAATATATTACTCACTCATTACATTTACTACCGGACAGATCATAACACTGTTTTTTTTTCCTCTCCCTCTTTCTCTCTCTCTCTCTTTTTTTTTTTTTAAATGTCCTGGACGTTTAGCAGAAATCACAAAGTTACACTACAAAGCAGCACCAGAGCAGTGAGACATAACCCAGGGCCCTCAACAACAAAAGAAATTGGAACCCTCATTTAAAAAAAAAAAAAAAAGGAATCCATCAACCTTCAGCAGCTTCATCATTAATAAATCCTCAAACCCCACACAGAAGTAGGATTTCAACCTCCCCTGGAGGGATGGCATGAATATACACACACAGAGGAAGATAAAGAACTGCCAGACCAGATCAGAGCAATGGTCTATCTAGACCAGTGGGCAGTACCAGATGCTGCAAAGGAAGGTACATGAATGCTGCAGGAGGCAGTTATGGGCTAAAACTGCTCCCCTAGGGAAAGTTTCTCCCTAATCTGCATTAGTTAGAGGTTGTGTTAAGCCCTGGAGCATGCAGGTTTATATCCCTTTTAGTATTACAGGTCTGGAGGTTCTTGTTATCTGCAGTCTTTCCCCCCAAAACACTTTCCATAGTTTCTCTCATTAGCACGGCTCCACTGGCCCGAGCAATGGTGGGAATGCTAGCATAGACTGGCTGCCTGTGTTTTAACCATGTCATCTAACCAAGCCCAGGGCCAGTCTAGAAAGCACAATGGTTAGAATCCTTATGGGATCCTTTGCTAGAGTTCCAACCATTGCTACCACAGGTGGGTAATTTTAAAAGGGAAGAGCCTAGTGTACGCAAGGCTTAAGGAACACCCTGCTTGTGAGCATTTGTCTGCACTGGTGCTAACAAGAGGTGGAAGCTTCGGTGTAGCTATAGCTTGTGTGCTCAGAACGCACCATAAGATTCACATATTTTAATGCCAGAAGGGACTATGAGATGACTAGTCTAAACCCCTATAACACTGGCCACAGAATTCCACCTGGCAAGTCCTGCATCAAGCCCATAACTTCTGGTCGATCTACAGCATCTCTCGGTGCCAGAAAGTCACTTACACATTTTCCTAGTGTGAGCAAGGTCACCACATATGTATTAAGGAGTGTGTCTACACACACACAGCTCACCGATAAGAAATCCACCTGGAAAGTAATGGGAAAGGAAACCTACTCACAAAAGGGGGACGAACCTGTCTATTTTGCTTGTTAAAAATAGTAACGCTGTTGTCTTACTATAGCTTTTATTAGTTTTCTTTACGATCCCATGGTTTGATTTGCAATAGACCAGAGATTGCCTTTTCTTGGCACTTCGGGTGTAGCATCGATGCAGATGGAGTTCCTCAGGGTTACATAACCCACTAACATTGCCCTGGGGTTAAGGCCTAATGATGTTTTTAGTAAATGAGTTACTTTACAGAAGAAAAATAATTCACGTCTGATATATCCATTGCCTTCCCCAGTCAGGGCGAGCCTTTGTAAGTCACTGTTTAGAGCAATCCTGTAATTTCTACAATTACTGCCCTGGCTTAATGGCTGACTCGTGGAAAGTGGTAAGCAAGCTCCATGACAATGCGCAGAAGGAGGTAATTGACGGAGAACGCAGTTCATTTCATCCGCTGATGTGATCTCCACTTTACCAGCATTGTACTACACGATGCCCAGCCTTGGCATCTGGCTTCTTGCTTTGCAGTGGGGATGTGTATTTAGCAGTTAACCGGTGCGTCAAAGAAGAAGTGGTTTCATTTTGCTCTGACAATCATAACACGCCCTGTTAATAAGCACCGTCATCTGACTGGGTAGGTGCTTCTGGAGATGTCCTGTCTAGACGCAGCGCACGTGACCCCCAGCACAATCCAGGTAGCTGAGCTGAATTATTTTATCATCTCACTGAGTTTAAGAGGCAGGAAAAGGTAAATAACGGGGCAAACTTTAAAGCGGATCTACTTAACAACCTGAAATTGCCTCTACTGGCAATTCCCTGTTGCCATCGACAGTATCCGCGTCCGAATCAGAGGTTTTCCCACTTCACAGCCCTGCTGCGACTCAGCTCTGCAGAAAAAAGTCACAGGATGCAGCGCTAACCCAAACAGAGGGGAGCCAAGGAGAGCAAAGAGGGTAGAGAAGCCCTGAAAGAAGCAAAGCAGGGAAGGCGGAATGTTTCCCCACATCCTGTGAGCCTGCAGAAGCCCTTATCCAGGGGGCGTTCAAGGCCAAAGAGAGGCCAGAAGCCAGGAGTCGTACGTCTGGTAAAATATCTGCTTGAGAGGCACTGAGCAGTATCAATTCCTGCTCTGCACTTCCTTCAAAAATCAGGCCTCAAAATATCACGGGCTGCTTAAAAATCATGAGATTAGTTTTTTTTTTAAGCAATAAATGTTAGGTTCTTTTTCGTCAGCAGCAGCACACAAAGGAAAATGTAGCAAGTCTAGAGGGTAGACCAGAGGAGCAGTCCCTCTGCACAGGTGCCCCGGGGCCCGCAAGTTCAGAGGTTGATTTCCCAGTGGACCCTCATGGATCAGAGGCAGCACGCTCTCTGCCCGGCCACGACCTTGCCCCACATGGGGAGACTGCAACTGATCTTGGATCCGTTCCCCTCCTCCCATGGGACTTTCCATGGACTGGCACAATATGGCTTGTAACCCAGTGCTTGTGACAACGCCGTCAGCCTGAGCCGAAAAGGATCTGGGACGTCAGCATCAGAACCCCAGGCGGGATCTAGGAGAAGAAAATGGGCTGGAGGGGAGCAGGCCCATCTGTGATCCTTCTACACGTTACAGGCCTGCTGCTCTCGAGTGCTGAATCCTCTCAACTCCAGTGCAAGTCAATGGGAGCTGCGAGTTCTCAATGGTTGGTAACAGATGGCATGACAGAACACACAGTGCAGCTCCTGGGTTTGGTAGGCCCAGTAAAACCTCCCATCCTTGTGGACCTGAAACGGCTTCCTTTGTGCAACTCTCTAAATCAGTTCTTAACACTCAGGAGAGAAGAAATCAAACCCATTTATGTGACATTGCATATGTATTTTACACTCAGTGGCAACCGTGTTGTGGGGGGAGATATCCATTTACCATGCCGCAGGGTTTCTATTCTAAGAGGGATAGATTCTCAAGTTTTATTCGGTGTGAAAGACTTTTGAAGTTAGTCATTGGTTTCACCCAGGAGCTAGGCCATCTGCAATTGAAGGGTACATCACAGATCATGTCAGCTCCAAAATTCACTAACACACAGCCCGGCGATTAGGAACCCCATCTTTGCTGGCATTTCTCCTGGCAGGCAGGAGGGAAGGGCAAGTCTGTTGCCATTTTAAAAAGCAAGTACCCCAAAGGGACCAGCGCGCTCACTGGAAGTGCCTATCTGGGCATATGATGAATTTGTTGAGCACGACACAGAAGAGCTTAATTGAGTCAATCTGCCCTCATATGGCTCTCGTACCTCAGCGGCTCAGAACTCAGGCGTCGAGTGACTTGCTTTATATCCTCACTTTCTGACATTTGCAGTCCTACAGCTGGGAGTAACAGGATGTGTGAAAGGGCAAAACTAGGGAAATATCCGCGAAGAAAAGCACCCATCGGTGTGATCTATTCCACCCTGGGAACAGTCAACACAAGAGAAGGTAAAGCACTAGAAAAAGAGACCACAGGAGAGA
Organism: Chelonoidis abingdonii; assembly: GCF_003597395.2. Taxonomy (NCBI): domain Eukaryota; kingdom Metazoa; phylum Chordata; order Testudines; family Testudinidae; genus Chelonoidis; species Chelonoidis abingdonii. Next base: position 14,818,644 of record NC_133788.1, read on the forward strand.
CTCCTGCACTGGATCCTTGACAGTGGGGAGAAAATTGCAAAGGGTCTCCGACCTGGCAAAAAGAAAAATATTCAAAATCAATCGGAGTTGCTGAGGGGTACATGGGAAGCACTGTCTTATCAAAGCAGCTGATCCCACATTATTTTTTTAAAAGACACTTTAAGTCCTGATCCTACAGATGGCTTTGATCCCAAAATACATTTTCTCCATCCTGGACTTCTATGATTCATGGCTCGTTTCAGCTTCTAACAAACACCCATCGAGGACCAACTAAGCCAGTTAGAAACAAAGCTGTTTTCTTGTCAGTCACAATGTATTACATAATGGGGCTCCTGTGTTCAGCTTTCAGTTGAATTATTACAGCTTCTCCAGCAGGGACAAAGCTGCTTAATCAAAGCCAACACGGTGGTCTCGATGGAAATGCATGAGGCAGATCCAAGCTGCCTCAAAGCAGGACACAGAACTTGGCATGTCAGCAAACCCAGGATGCGGAGTTGCGCGGATGGGGAAAGGACTTTGCAAACATTCTCTGTGGTGACTTGTTCTGTGCAAGCCGCAGAGACATTAGCCCAGAAGAGATGAGTCCGTCAGAACCCTTAAAGCCACAGAAACACTGGCCTGAGCTGTTTGGGAGCTCTGCTCTGCTATTGCACACAGCAGAGGGATCTCTCAAACTCCACGTTCTTGGCAAGATGGATTGAAACGTTTCCATGGATTTCTGACAAGACTGATCCTTACTGACAGTCCCACTGCTGAGAGAGTTTGTGGGCTGTTATTAAATGTAATGGGTTAGTGCCTAGAGACACCAGCTGAGACTGAGGCCTCATTGTGTTAGCTGCTGCACAAACATAGTGTAAGAATAACTACATACATATACTGATCACCCGGGAATTTTGCGAGAGGATGATATTATTTATATTGGGGTAGGACCTAAAGGCCTTGGTCATGGAGCAGCTGAGCACTTTCCAGGTGTGCAAAACCAAAATCTGCATGATCAGTTACAATAATACATTGTGATCCGTTTGCAAAAAAGTGGCACAACTGCTCAGGCCCATACGTTTTTCCATGACAAGAACATTTCAACATCCCAATGCAGGACATGCATAGAGTTCATCAGCCTGCACCAGTGGAAAGGCTACCAGCAGCTGATCAAGGCACTTACTTCCTAAATTGGGTTTGTTATTAAGAGGTCAGATTTTGAGGGCAAGTTGATCCTGAGGGGATCTGGGTCCGGGTCTAAGAAATGATACTTTCTATCCCAAGTTTTCTCTTCAGAACTCTAGGCTACAAAGAGACAACGCCTATTACTTTTGGCACAGTGCAATTAAAGCTCAAATCCTTTTAAATAAATCCCTGTCTCCGGGGATTCCTATTAATGAGCTTGGATCTAATCCTGTGGCTAAGAAGCTGAGATTCATTTAGTATCGAGAGACTCAGAATTGTCCCTTCTGTGAAATAATCTGTAAGGCACTAAGCTGATGTAAAAACAATTATTTGTTGGCCCTTGCAAAAAGGAATTAGTAGCCAGACTTTGGAAAGAGCTATGGAGTAGCCAGCAAGGCAGCTGTGCCTGCTCCACTCAGCGGACTGGAGCTAGCCCTGTCGATTAGAGAGTTGCATGTAGGCAAGCTGTGGTTTTCAATGTGCTTTTCTTTCCGTTCCAGCGCTGCTGTTTAGATTTTCTGTCTAGTGGGCTCTCAACAGCAATCAAGAGAAGGGTGGGGAAGGGATCCTGAAGTTTAAGAACTAATTAAGGTGAGGGTTGCTTGGATTCAGTGCCCTATCACCTCTCATTCAGTACTGAAACGCTCCTTAGAACTCTCCTTTGCCATGAAACCTACAGAAAACATGACAACCGTTAGGTCACCGCTGTGCTGAGATCACAGTATACTCATGCTGACCAGTATTGTCTCACGGTTTCCTTGTGCTCCTCCGTCAGTCTGTCCGTCTGTATCTGTTATCTCGTCTTCTTGGATTTGGACTCTCTATTGGGTCCGTGTTCGTACAGCGCCTAACACAATGGGGCCCTGGTCCACGAGCTCTTAGGCATTTTGGTAATACAAAATAATAAACAGCAACAGGAACTGGGCAGTGTCAGAGCGAACAGCATTCAACAGCGTGTTGTTTATTTTCGCATCGAGCCAGCAAAGGCTCTGCTGCAGCAGGGCACAGGAACAGGGAGTAGGATACATTCATCCCTGGTTTATGCCACTGTTAACTAGCGTGTTGAGGCCTGGAAATTTGCTGGTGGTTAGGGAAAAGTTGCAATGGCAGGAAGTGGCCACAACCTTTCCTCAGACAGGGCACCCAAAAGGAAGCCAGTCCCGCCCAAAATATGAAGAGAAGAGGTGGGCAATGCAACTGGGAAATTCTGTTCACCGTCGATCCCAATGCAGCCTCCTCTGGCTTCCAAACTACCCTCCCTTGATATAACCTCAGAGAGTGGGCAATGAAGGAAACACGGCCTGCCCTGTCTCTCTAAGGGGCGAATCACCCCCTACCCAGACACAGGTCTCAGAGGTTGGTCCAATGTAAAGTTTTAATCCCTGAATAAGGTTTTAAAAAGAAGCCCTGAGAGCACTGTTAAATACCATCCTACGATGCTGACACTTCTGCAGTACCAGAATGGAGCTTTTCAATTTATACACTATAGGGATTCTGCATTTTCTAATTAATGGGTTTAATTACCAGCAACAGGTTTATCATTCAGGCAGAAAATAGCTTTTTGTGCAGTTAGAAGGAAAAGCTTGTTAAAAAAAATCAGATTTTACAGACTTGGACACACACAAAACAGAATAATTTTAACTAATTAACCTCCTGAAAATGTAAGAATTACATTTACATTGACAAAAAGCAGATTGGATTTACGTCCAAAAAGTCCGTTTTTCAGTGCTTGGCTGTTTTCCCCAGTTCCCAGTAATCTAGCTGAAATGTAATGTCATTATGTTACAGTAAGAGAATTTACGATCACGTCACTTAATTTATTTAAAATACTTGTCCAAGGTAAACAACCCCAACTGTTGAGACAAAGATTAGACAATATAAACGTTCCTCTAAATTACAAGCCACACAGGAACACATTCCTATCCAACAAACCAAACTGTTTTACTGTAAATCAAACTCAAGTATCCCATTTTCTTTCAAGACAAATACAGCAGGTGTTATATGCAACAGGATTCCCGTGTATCAACAAAGACTTTGAAAAATCAAGTAATAATTATGCCAGTTGCAACAATGTTTGCATGGTTAACTTCAGCGAGGAAAAAATTACCTGTTTCTAGCCAGTGTAGTTATCAATATATATCTTAAAAATTTTTAAAAAAAATTAAAAAGACTTCACATTTCATTATTTTTATTACAGGAGCAGTGCACATTTGGAGGGATTCACTGAGCAGCTCAGAATGTGCACAGTATGGATTGCTTTTTAAAATTTCATTTGTTAGGTTCTCTTAAAACATGATTCCATGAATAATAGATACAAATGGAATCGTGAGGATTGGAGATCAGAGACTTATTACAACTCAGCAGATGTAACAAACAAGGAAACTATAAAGTGCATTAAACAAAGGCAGTGAAGGTAAAGGAGAGATTGGAGGGAATAAATATCGCCATATCTACCAGCCAAACAGGTGATTTGGTTGTAAGACGGATCAGATATTATACCTACCTCCTTGTCTTGGTTCAAATCCTTCCTTAAAACTCTCCTTTGCCATGATGCCTACCAAAAACTTGACTGTGGTTAGGCGGTTGATGTACTGAGACCTCGGCCAGTACTGTCTCACTTCCTTGCACTCCACCAATCTGTCACCATGTGTCTTATCTTGTCGTGCTAAGATTGTAAGGTCTTTAGGGCAGGGGCCATCTTGTTCTGTCTTTGTACAGCACCTAGCGCAACAGGCTCCAGGTCCGCAACTGGGGCTCCCAGGCACTACCATGATACAGATAATACTTAATAATAATAATAAATTAGCAAACTCATGCTCCTCTGCTCTGATACAAACTTGTCCAGACTTGGCGCTCAAAGCACTGGCCTATCTCCTGTTAAAAACACACGCGGGCTATGCCTACATTTTGAGCTACCAGCGATTCCCCGGCTCGTGTCCACATGCTCGTGGTGCCAGAGTCACGGCTGAGCTGTGCCGAGCACAAATGCGCCTGAAACCAAACGGGGATGTGCACAGTTGTGGCTGCAACTACACTGCTATTTATTCTCACCCTAGCTCGACGAGAGGTAGCATGAGGAAGTGGACGCAAGCAGGAGACTCACACCCCTAACACTGAGCGTAGGCACAGCCACACAGAGAAAGGCCAGGATTTTCCAGAATGGCTAATGATTCTAAGTCCCTCCCATGTTTCCCAGTGGCCAATCAGAGACCTGTTAAAAGGACCCAATTTTCAGAGACAGGCTGCCCAGTACTTTCTGAAAATCAGATCCCTTTAAAAGGTGACTTACATTGGGCACCAAAAATCCATGAACCACAATTGAAAAATCTTGCCAAGTGTCACACCTACTATTTCTGGATACATTCCACAACTGATTTGTCCGTCATCTCTCTCCAAAGAGCACTGGAAATCAGAAATATGACCCACCTTTCTGCAGATCATTAAATAAAATGCCTTCATTTGCTTTTTCTTTTACAACAGTGTCAGGAACCATTAACAGGGCTTAATGGACTGATGTAGAGGAGAGAAAGTCTCCCCCATAGGCACAGCTGATATTTGCTGTAGCCATGGGCCGCGATCTCAGAAGCGACAGCCGCAGTCAGATCTCTGAGCAGCATGGCTTCACTTACACGGACGCCCCCTGCCCATCCCATTTATACATCCAGAGGCGTTATTCATCTTAGCAGAGTCGCGTCTTGTGGCCTCACAGGTGCATAACGTACCTTAGGGACTTCATATCAAACCACCTGGAGCTGTGCAAACATTTCAGTGGAAGGCAGCAGCTCACTGATTCCTAAATGTCAAAGAACAAATGAGACACCAAGTAGCAGGTCACTGTCAGTTTTTCTCACTTCACACTGGGAGGACCTTCCAATAACTCACAGGCCCGTGTTTCTTGCTGATTTTCCCCGGGAGTTCGGTTAAGAAGCGAGCTAGATTTTCCCTGTGCTATTTGCTCAGCATCCCGGAAGCTCAGGCAGTGCAAAGCTCTCCTTGCCGCTTTTAATCAGTAAAAAATATTTGAACACCAAGTTGTTTTTTACAGCCAGCATTCCAGACCTCCTTGTCAAGACATCACATCATCTAACATGGTGGGTTTCAACCTGTGGTCCACGTGGACCCCTGGGGGTCCGCAGACTGCAGCTAAGATTTCCACAGGAGTCTGTGCCTCCATTTCAAATTTTTTAAGTGGTCTGCAAATGAAAAAAGATTGAAAACCACTGATCTAGGATCACAGAGGGACCTTTAAGAAGCTACATTAGTGGGGACTGGACTGTGCCACCAACAGGGTTGGAAGTATCAAGGATTGCATAGTATTTTTGGGACTACGGCTGGGAGATTTAAACTAGGTTATGCACTTCAGTCCCATTGAAATCCAAAGTAGATATCAAACACCCTTAAATTCCTTTGACATAAAAATTTAGCTTCTGATTTAATATAGCATGGAAACAAGGCAGAATGAAAGAACAAGAAAACCTACGAGTAAAACAAAAAGGAAGTAGCATGATCTGCACCACCTGAAGCAGGAGGAGCCTTTGCTGGCTATTTTATAGTAGAGGCGCTGAAATTTAAGCCCACGGATGGGCTGCAGCAGCAGCCGCCTTCCAGAAACCCGAGGGCTAGACAGATTTTAAAAATAAATGAATACAAATACTTGAAAGAGTTAAGGGCCTGCTGATTAACACAAATAAGAAGTGCCCCAACACCAGCTCTGAGCATCACGCTGATTGTTTAAACTCATAAAACTAAATATTAATTGTCCTTTTGGGCAGGGACTGTCTTTTTTTCCCTGTGTTTTTTACAGCGCCTAGGACCATGGGGCTCTGAGGCACTACTGCAAAATATCCTACCCGCTTTCCACCTAGCAACAGCTCTAAATACCAACCCTGCCCCAGCCTTCCTTGCTCCCCTCCTCAGAACCAAATGGGCCCAGCAGGGAACCCTGGAAATCAGCCATTCTGAGCTATTTTAGAGCAGGATCGGAGAGTATTCCGACAGCAAACACCCTGCCTGCAGCCCCCTTTCTATTATAGGAAAGGGGATCCGAACCATTAACATCTTCTCTGGCCCCAGCTGCAGCCATGTGTCTTGGAGGGAGATAAAACATACATGTGCGTGCAGAGATCGGGGAGGGAAGATACACATGGACTACAACGGAGTGGGATCAGGCCTTCCTGCCTATAAATTAACGTATCACCTCCAGTCGCATTATCGGCACAAGAGAATATTAAGGGAGGTTGCAGATTCAGTAAGGCATCCTTGCAAAAACAAAAGTAACTGCTGTTGTAACACACACACACACACACGGGCCAGGCCCATCTCAATGTGACTAGGACCCTAGATGGGTTTGCAAGGACCAGATGCAGAGAGCATCAGCAGCCTCCACACCCTATGCCTCTGGATGATGCTAGTTACAAGAGCCTCCTTGGCACGCCTGGATGTGAGAGCTGCATAAGGTGTGCATGGATACAGGCATTAGCCTCTTCCAAGGGGATTGGCAACATGGAGCCCAGGGGCCCGCCCCTCCTCTGCACCAGGGAACGGAGCCAGGCCGCCTGTAGCAGCAAGAGGACAATGATCATGCCAGGATGATGAAAGGTCTGATGTGGCCTAGCTGAAAAGGAAGCAAACAGGGAGTCATGAGATCTGGGCTCCCTTCTCGGCTCTGCCACCCACGTATTGTTTGACCTTGGTCAAGTCACTTCCATTCTGTGTGTCTCTGTTTCCCCTCCCACTCTTTGTCCGTCTTGTGTATGTAGACTGTGAGCACCTCAGGGCAGGGGTTGTTTCTCACTATGTCCATGTACAGCACCTGGCACCATGGTCCCTGGGTCACGGGTTAGCTCTTGAGACAAGGCTGTAATACAAACACCTAAGGATCATTATTCGAGAGTTAACTCATGGAACAAGCCTGGTTACAGCCCCGCTCTCCTTGTGACCCTTGCAAATTTGCTTGTATGGACAGCGTGAGGGTTCACATGTAGCATCCTTTCGCAAAGCACAGTGGGGTCTGCTCGTCCCCATGTCCCTGCTGCGCTCTAGTTGAGGTAGGGGCATGTCTACACACGCCTTATCACAGGGCTCTGGCTTGGAAGGCACCACCTGGCCCAGAATATTGGCTACCCATCAGCATTAAGTGACGTTACAGGCCCCAGATCCCCAGCACAGGGCTGGACAGCAGAGCTCGCTATACGCACATCCCATACATTTGCTGCAACAAGACACAGCCCTTTGAATCGTATTAAAATTCTAATTTCGAAAATGCAATTGAAAGCCTCTGAAAGGATCTCTCCCCCCACCCCACTCCACCCCCCCCTTTTTTTTTTAAAGGAAGTTCTTATTATAGCACAATCTGAGCTGGCTTTGTGTATCTGGGGGAAAGAAACTCTTTAATTGGGTATAGTTCAGCTTTCAGTGGAACCTCAGTACTTAAAATATAAAGGAATAGATTAAAAAAAATACCAAGCTAATGAAAGACCTCAGATAGGCAGGGCTTGATGGAGAGACGGCTGTGAGAAAACTAGCCTGGGAAGATTCAGAACATGAGTCACATGCTCGTGAGAGGAGGAAGATGAGTCGTCAAAGGACAAGGATTATTTCCTCGTCTTCAGTGTAGATATTATAGGGCTGCATTTGGGTCATGGCAACTTTTTTGAGGCGTCACACAGGGAACTGTGGATTTCTCACGAGCAAAATATCAAAAGCAGAGGGCTATTAGCAGCAGTAGTGGATATTTGCTGAGTGGTCTGGGGGCTGCTGCACACCAGTAGGATTCAGGAGAGCTGGGTTCTTCTTCCTAACATTAGAGTAGCACCCAGAGGTGCCAACTGAGATCTGGGCCCTGTTGGGTTCGCCTACATGTTTCTACGGTGCCTAAGACAGCAAAGTTCCCAGGTTCTTGGAGTCTAAATACACAAGTCGGACAAAGAGTGTTTAGGGGAACCAGAGGCACTGAGGGGTTTTTGGCTCTGGCCCAGGCTTCTAGGGTGAGCCAGGTGTCTGGCTGGTGGGTCCCATATGCTCAGGGTCTAACTGATCAACATATTTGGGGCCAGGAAGGAATTTTCCCCTGTAGTCAATGTGATTGGTGGAGACGTTGTGGGGTTTTCGCCTTCCTGTGCAGCACGGGTCACGGGTCACTTGCAGGGTGAAACAAGTCAGTGGTGGATTCTCTGTAACTTTAAGTCTTTAAATCCTGATTTGAGGATGTCAGTAACTCAGCCAGAGGTTAAAGGTCTATTACAGGACTGGCTGGGTGAGGTTCTGTGGCCTGCGACGTGCAGGAGGTCAGACTAGATGATCATGATGCTCCCTTCTGGCCTGAAAGTCTCAGATACTTTGTCTGCCCGTGTTTTAGTTTCCCGATCTGTCAAACAAGGAAATTCCTCTCTTCACAGGATGGTTCTGAGACTTACTGAATGGATGTTTGCAAAGTGCTTGGACACTTTCAGATGGAAGGTGCTAGAAAAAGGGTGAAATATTAACTTTCCGGGCAAGAACGCCTTGGCCCACCACTGACATGCAGTCACGGCTGGGGGAAAGCACTACCACCCAATAGTGTCCCAAAACTAGTCCTCACAACACTTCTGTAAGGAAGGAACAGCAATATCATTATTACCATGTTACAAATGGGGAAACTGAGGCACAAAGTGTCATGCCCCCAGAGGGAAGAACAGAACCCAGATCCCCTGACTCCCAGCCCTTCTGCTCTGAACCCTCCCTTTCCCTCTGCACTTGGCTTTTGCAGAGGCAGCCGCTTATCTCAAGTGGAGAATCTAGCCCTCACACTCGTCCGCCAGGCATTTCCCTAGACGTCTGCAGTCTCTGGCTTGCAGGCAATTTCATCAAGTTGTCAATTCTTCGGTTCCCTCCCTGCGATCCTGTCAGTTCTAAGGAACCGGCATCCGAGTGGAAATGAGGCTGCTGGTGGCTAGGGACAAGCGAGGCTCAGGCATATTTCACTGAGCTGGAAGCGCCTGCTTATTCATTACTGCGAACCAAGCGAATCTATATTAGATAATGATGGGCAGGAGGCAGGAGCGCTTCTACCGTCCCTTGTTTAGCAAATGGGCAGGCCAGGCGGGTGAGTCTTTCTGAGGAGGATGACAAAATGTTCTTCCTGATTCTTTGAAGACCGGAGAAAGGAGGGCGCTGGAGGAAAGGGAGGTGAAAGTGGCGGGATGGCAGGGGAGCCTTTTCCTCACACTATGGAGAAGACGTTCAGCTCAAGAAGTGAGGCCCAGGCCATATGAGATTAGATGTCAATACCAGTTACTGTTACTGGGGAAACAGCTCCACACAACTCAGGCTGGAAACATCCCCTGATCCAGTCCCCTAAGGGAACACCCATCACAAGGGATGCTATAAAGATCCCTGGAGCCTGCCTGGTTTCATTTTCTGAGGGCTTTTGAAAGAGCCAATGTAATTATGGGTGCAATTCAGCTAAGTTGCAGAGGAGTCCTTGGAGAACGTAGCGTGGTGGCACCCTTGCATGGGGATGGGGACAGAGGAACCCTGGGTGCCAGGGTACAGGGTTCCATGCCAACTCTGAATCTGCCTGCAGGGCATTAGGGCAGGATGCTGATGGAGTTTTTGTTTGTGCGGGTCTAATGACAGAGGGCAACCAATGAGGGGGTGCAGAGGAACAGTGGCCGCTACAGAGTGGCTGTGCTGCCCTGTGTCAGGGTGTGTGCGCACATGTTCATCATCCCGTCTTAGGCCTGACGGCCGCATAGCACCTGAGTAACTGGGATTGATGTGGGATTCGAGAATATCTAGTCCGGGAGGTTTTCCTCCAGAACAAAAACGTCAAATGTGCTTTAAATAGCCTCATCTTCCCAGAAGCTACAGGCAACCCTATAACCACAAACCACCATGCACAGCCCAGCTCTTAAGAGCACTCCCACAACAGACCGGTGAGTGCATAGGTCAACAACAGATGAAGGGGTGGGGGGAGCCTAAACAGGTAAGAAACACATCTGGTTTCAAGGTTCCATGACCTTGTTATAGGCAGGAGCAGAAGTGGGGAAGACACATCATGCGTACAGTCCGACAGTGCTTTTATCTAATAGGTGTGCTTGAGACACCGGAGAGGCTGTTTAGAAATGGTGCATCCTCAGGGAATTTCCACTGTTGCGCTGCCAAGATCTATGAGATTTCAGGGCTTGCAGCTTGAAACCCTGGTCTTTCCAGCTGCTGAGCTCCTGAGTGCACTGCATACCTCCGTTTGATGCTGCTGGCTGTCGGGAGCTCTTAGCATCTTGCAGGATCAACCTCTAAGCGCCGTCAGTGCAAGCTGCTTTTGGCTTTTGTCCACACTTGGTAAACCTCTCTACCCTGGGTCCCTTCCAAGCACCATGCATCATGGGGCTTTGCAAGGACGAAGCTTGGAGGTTTGCAGTTCGCTAGCATGGCTTTTGCGTCCCTTTAAGAAACACTGTCCCTGTCCCGCTGTGCTCCTCCTCAGGTCACGTTACAGTGTCGGTACAAAGCGTGCTGCTCTCGGAGAGCAAAGCTTTGAGACATGTAACTGGAGGTCTGAAAATCCGATGTGCTTAAGGAAAAGGGACATCACTGAGCTATAAATAGGTTTGAAAACACATACATCTATGCCCAGCTTTTTCCACAACAGTGCCTGCGTGAGCGCTGGTTTTCCCTGTTAGTCAGATCACAAAGAAAATCACCACCAGCCACCTCCAAGTGGTAAGGGATAGCTCCGTACTGAATAGCATCGAGGGGAAGGCAACCCAATCACTAAGTTGAAATGTTGGCCGTGGGGAGCTGTCCCTGGTCCTGAATCACAGCATTTCCTTTAGTAACACACAGGAGAACAAACAGGAGTACTTGTGGCACCTTAGAGACTAACAAATTTATTTGAGCATAAGCTTTCGTGGGCTACAGCCCACTTCATCAGATGCATTGAATGGAACATATATTGAGGAGATATATATACACATACAGAGAGCATGAAAAGCTGGGAGTTGTCTTACCAACTCTGAGGGGCACACAGACTCTCATAGCCACTCAAGATCTAGGATGACTAGCAGCCTTGCAATTAGCACAGTGCATAATGGGGACCAAAAAGCAATCACAGCGCCTTTAGAGAGGCTCTTGGTAAGCCCAGCTTTGCAGGAGCGTAAAATGATTCACAAGTATTCTATATTTATAAAAAGACTTGCGGCAAGTTACTCACATACTGAATTTTAAATAGAGGGAGAATAAATCTTCTGGAGAGTGAGAGACAGCCAGAGCTGGAAAACCCAGAGCTGGAAAACCCAGAGCAGGGCCCAGCCAAGTCTGCCAGAAACACTGTGTTTTCTCTATTCAATTAGCTAAGGTGATATCAAAACATCCAGCTTCTCCTAGTCCCTGTACAGAGTTAATTATTGTCTCTTCTTACATTCAAAGCAGCAGCCCCGCTTCAAGTCAGAATACTTTCTTAGGCTAATCAAGACTGCCTGGCAACAGCAAGCTGGCTAATGAAGAGTTACTCACTCCTTAGTCCTGACACAATATCACACACTGAGAACAACAGCCCAGCTGGGGATGGGGGACGTCAACAGGAATTTTTGACAGTGATGCTTAAATTTCAGATCAAGGATTTATCAGCTATCAACAGCTGCCTTTTCTCCCTCTTATGCAGACATTACACTGGCTAATATTTCTTTGCAATGCAGGAGTGAACTGGGTAACATATAGTGCAGTCGGGATGGAAAACGAGAGACTGTTTGCATATTTCATACTGATATCACGTGGCTTTAGCCCTTGCCATACCCCTCTCTATTTTAAACACTATGTTGAGAGGTGACTACACATGTTCCAGCCGAGATCAGAGCCATATTGCACTATTTTTTCATGCCCCTCGTGATATTTGGCGCTAACCTTCAAACTCTAGCTTCTGGAGTCAGTGACAAACTTGGTCATCATTTCTAAAAAAAATTAAGCAAATTTCTAGCCCTCCTGGCTGCGGAGAAAAGCAAATAAACGTGATCCAGATAAACCCCAACGGAAAAAAAAAACAACCTCAACTTTACCTTGACTAAATTTCACGATTGTTCAGGCCTGGCTCCTGTTTTTTTTAAAATGCTTAGGCTTGGCAGTACTGCTACTTGAGAGATGCTGTACGTGTCCATAGGCAGAAAATGTCCCTCCCCTAGAAAACTTAAAATCTAAGGCCCTGATACTATGACGTGAAACAATGCAGACCACCCACTGAAGTCAGCAGAGGTCTGTCAACGTGATACTCTTTGGAGGATCAGGATTTATGCTCAGAAGAAAGGCAAAGGCGGAGAAAGGAAGTATTTTTTATCTTGTCTTACAGATGAGGAACTAAAACAGTATCTAATGGAGCCTCCATTTAAAAAATAAAGACAATTTTTTTTAAATGCAGGCACCCACTAAGCAGAGCCTCAAAGAGCAACAGCTGCAAAGCCACCACTCCAAAAGACGGTGCTATTGTGCATCAACCACAAATAACAAGGAGAAAGATGTCCATAAAATAAGTAATATGGGCTAGCTTGGTCCTACTAACTTGGCTAAGTGCAGGGAAGTAGTGGGGGTGGGCGGGCAGGGGCGGAAACAGGGGAAGGATTCATTCCTCTCTCACCAGCCACATTGGGGTTATCACATGGCAATTCCCAGTGCTTTGGGGAGTTGATGAGAGGAATTTCTCTCTCCCAATCCCCAGCATAAGGGGAGCCCAGGGAGGAATTTCTGAAGAGTGTGTCTGAGTCAGCAGTGTCTTACTCAGGTCCGTGCCTAACAGGACAATTTAGGCCTTAATAAATACTCTGCCACACGTGACAAGCTGGCCAACTTTTTGACATAAGCATCTTTTGAAGGGCCAGACAACTCTACCCAGTCATCACGAGTCATCAAACCTCAAAAAGGAGATGAGCCAACGTAACAAGCATCAGCACCAAGTTATGTTAATAGCCCACCATCGCAAACACCGCACAGTAGTCATTCCACCAAGAAGGTGAGCGAGAGGATCCGGCTGATTTTAAAAAGACAGCTCAGTCCAACCACAACTTTTGAACAGCGCGCACTGACCAGATTTAATCATCTCAGTTCCCGGGATCCCGCAGGGATCAAAATTCAACTAAACCCTCAGCCAGGGGATTAAATGTATCCAGTGATGACTTTATATCATATACATACCATTCAGATCTTCAATAACCTTCCAGGAAACAGACAAGAATGTGGGTCCCAGCATCAATGTATCCTTCCAGAAGTTAGTCACACGGCTTTATGCAGTGGTTCCCAAACTGGTGTTTGTCAACCGCCGGGGGTTTGTGAAATGTTACAGGGGGTTCTTGGGAAAAAATTCCCTAATGGCGGACAGAGCTGTCCCTAGGATCCCGGGCACCACGGGGCCAGCAGCCTGGAGCCCCTGGACTTCCAAAAGCTAAGCAGATCAAAGCAACCATATCTATCACGCTGAGGAGATTTCAAATCAAGACTCCTTATAAGAAATGGAAAGAGAGGTGGATATTTTTTTCTGTTTTTAAAATTAAATAGGCAGCTAGTACTGTTTTTAAAATGATTATGAAGAACAAGTTTAAGCTTTGTTGTAACATGAGTTGTTTGCCTGGACTGCTCAAGACCTGAATGATTGTGTAGGAGGAACTCTTTGATTTGGCTTCTTAAATACCTTCATGCTGTTTCACATCTGATACTCCTTGATGAAACATAGGAGCCTTTTCTTATAACAGGCTTATTCAAAGTGATACAAGCTACGAAAGCGAGATCTTGGAAGAGTGTTGCTGTTTTCATAACGTAATAAAAATACCGTAATGATTAATAATAAATAGTATGTAATAAGCATGTCAGAAAAACAAATTTTATATTTCCAAGATCACTGCTTTTATAATTAATACTCAGGTAAAGTAGAAAATCCCTGGAAAGATTAATTTTTAAGAGGGGGGTTCGCGAGACTTGACATTACAGTGAAAGGGGTTCACAGGTTGTTAAAGTTTGGGAACTACTGGCTTAATGCATTACCGGAGGGTGCTCTGATACTGAGGCAGATACAAGGACTGTAGGTACGTATCTGGCCACCATTACCACAGTATCTGAGCATCTCAGAATCTTTAATGTATTTATCCTCACAACACCCCTGGGAGGTAGGGCAGTGCTATTATCCCTTGAGGCACTGAGAGAAGAAGTGATTTGACCAAGGTCAAATGGGAATAGGCAGCAGGATTAATTAATAGGCAGCAGGTTTAAAACAAATAAAAGGAAGTATTTCTTCACACAACGCACAGTCAACCTGTGGAACTCTTTGCCAGAGGACATTGTAGAGGCCAAGACCATAACAGGGTTGAAAAAGAACTAGGTAAATTCATGGAGGATAGGTCCATCAATGGCTGTGAGCCAGGATGGTGTCTCTAGCATCTGTTTGCCAGAAGCTGGGAATGAGTAACAGAGGATGTATCACTTGATGATTACCTGTTCTGTTCATTCCCTCTGGGGCATCTGACATTGACCACTGTCGGAAGACAGGATCCTGGGCTAGATAGACCTTTGATATGACCCAGTAGCACCGTTCTCATGTAGCATGTGGCAGAACAGGGATTTGAACCTAGGTTTTCCAAGTCCCAGGCTAGTTCCCCAACAACTGGGCTATCCTTCCTATTAATATAGTATAAACATATAGTTATTATGAGGAATAATATATGCAACACAAACACTGTATCCCATTCACTCATATCGCTACATCCTGAACGGGGGACACAATGTATGATAAAGACCCCAAATTAGAGGGATACACCTATTATTCATGACGGACATTGTAGGATTCCTTCCCGTAGTTTTCATCACTTAATCATGAATTTGCCATCACAGAGAATTTCCAACGGAAGTCATTTTCAACAAGAAAAGCCAGGGGACCCTCACTGTGTGTGAAACGTAGGCCCTCTGTGACTGAAATGAATGAAGTCACTATAAGCAAGGGGGATCTGAGAGGCCATGTACACAGAGCTGCAAAGCTCTCACCATCTCTATTTACCTAAATCCAATACGAGATTGAATTCATTTTGCTAACTTAATCTCAACTGATAAATCCTCACAACGCCTCACAGTGGATTTAGGGCAGCATTTAACATGCCAATTCTATGGCTGGGATTTTTAGTCGTCTTATGGAATTTTGTTGTACAATTTCCAATGAAATCCAATTGAAACTGGGCACTCAACTCCCTTTAGGTGCCTCGAGGGGGAGGGAAAAAAAAAATCAGTCCCATGCTGCATCTGCAGGTCTGGAAATGTATACATCTGTTACCTGAAACTTGAGCAAATTTATCCTTGGCACACAAAAACCATAGACACCCCAAGAAGCCACGTTTGCAGAGGAGAATCACCCTCTCTCATATGTTAATGGGCAGGCACAAAAGTGAAAGTGGGAATGAGAATCTTGCTTTCCAGACATGAAGCTGAAAGTGAAAAGAAATTGTGATCCTTAGCATTCTGCATTCAAGATCTGCCCTCAACAGTTATTTCTTCAAACAACGCCATGGGCTTTTAAAGCCAGCTTCAGCTTCCACTATTTGAACCTCTGCCCCACTCCCAATACTTGGTTAGATATTTTTAGCCACAGGACCTGAGTGCCATGAAATCTGAGAGAGGAATTTAGATGGATAATCTCCATAGGCTAGCAAGTATCTCCCACGGCTAAAGCTGATCGCACGTCAAAGAGTATTTCAAGTATCAGTAGAGGGGAGGCAAGGATTTATGGGCAGACATCCCTTTGCAATTTAAATAAGTTTTAATTCCCAGCAAAGTGTGGTCAGTGTAGTGGGGTGCGGGTCTGGGGCAGAGGATGTATCCAATACTGGTGAATAGTGCCAGATTTTTGCAAGTGTGGGCTGGATATTCAAAAGACCCCAGCAACAGCACCCATTTTAGCCTCCTAAATGAAGGGACTAGAGTTTATCACCCCACAACTCATCTTCTCAACAGGAGTTGAGCTCTTTTGAGAAGCTGGCCATGCAGTTCTATTTATCCACCAGCACAGGCAGTGTAAGTTTCACCCCACTGCCACAGGCATGGACCTCAACCCAAACCCGAAGCAACCACTCTCCAGAGACGAGAGGGCAGTTTTATCTCAGTACTCATTCAAACTTTGACATCTCTGCTGAGGAGGCAGGAGTTTTTCCTGGCCCTTGTTACACACAGGGTTTAACTACAGCTTTCTCCCCCTCTGCTCAGATGCCTTTGGGAAGACTGCCATCCATACCCATAGGAGTGAGATGGTCATTATGCTGAGGAGTTTTCCTGATTATGTTAAACTATTTTTTTATTGTAAACTCTTGCCTTTAAGTCTCAGGAATAGAGGACAAGTTCATGGAGCATATTCCATCAATAACTATTAGCCAAGATGCTCTGGGTGCCCCATAACCTCTAACTGCCAGAAGCTGGGACTGGACGACAGGGGATGGATCACTCGATAACTGCCCTGCTCTGTTCATTCCCTCTGAATTATCTGGTATTGGCCAAAGTCAGAGGACAGGATACTGGACTAGATGGAGCATAGGCCTGACCCAGTATGGCTGTTTTTATGTTCTTGAGGAAGAATCTCCAATGGGACAAAGCATGTGTCTAAGTGTCTGCCTTCGACCATGACCAGCTGCACAGATACGTCATGTATATAATACTGCACTTGGCTAACACTGCCGTGGAAAGTAAAATGTGCCAAAGAAGATTTGAAACATCCTGTAACCAAATGGATGGCGTAGGCATCAAAAACCCTACCTGATTTTTACGATTTCTATTCTTGAAAGACCACACCCTTTGGAAAGGCATTTTGGGCAAGACTCTGCCATCCTAACTCATATCAAATAGCACCTTATTCCTCAAATAGTGCCAGTGAAGCCAGTGGAACTACTTATGGATGAAGGTACTTCTTATTGGGAATACAGGTGGCTGAATCGGACCCTTTCCTGCAGCGGGAGGATCACAGAGGGTGATCGCCCCTCCACGCTGAACTTTGATACTCCCAAGTGCGTCAAAGAATTTTAAGTATCTCAACTTGCTTGCCAATACTGACACCTCTTTGTTGACTAGCACTTTACTCAGCTCGGATATAATTGCAGCTATGGTCAGTATCTCTTTCTGGTTTTCAGGAACTAGCTTAACGCCGTTATGTTTGGGTCTGTAACACAGGAAAGGGAGGCTGACACCCTCGCCGTGCACAATTCTGAACGGAAATCTCTCACCTTCCACCACCTCTTGTAAAAAGTTAACTTTTCAAATGCATCTTGGCTATAACACAGCTAGAATCAACAGTGTTATGACAAGGCTTAATTTGACCCAGAGGAACTCTAAATGAGAAGGTATTAGAATTACTCCGTGGGAGCCTTGATTAGGTTTCATGGTTCCATTTTTAATTATGCACATGTGTGCTGTGTTCATGAGGGACGGTGCAAGATGGCAAAGAGCAGTCAAAGGTGGTAATTAAAGTGTTTTCACCCAGCCCAGGCTACCTATTCATTAAGTTAGTCAGTTTTGCCGGGAAAATCAATGTTAGCAATGCAAAGAGGAATGAGTCTTCTGAAGGAGGAACTTTAGATGGAGAAATCAATGCACCCTTCCAATTAGAGAGCTCTGTGACCTGAAGCATGTGGCTTGATGCATACTATTGTGTGTCACCTTTAGATGAGGACAACTGCATTACATATACAAAAGGCCACGAGTGAAATTTTCAAAGCTGCCCAGGAGATTTGAACACCCTGGAAATGGATGGAAAATGGACAGCCAAATCTCACAGGTGCAAAAATATCACCCAGGACAAAGCTGTAAGAGTCCTGGTTATTAGTACAGATACAACTCCCTAGCTATCCCAATCTCTCAAAACCCAGAGGGTCATTTTTCAAGGCACCTACTAAACTCTCTTTACAGCCTACTTCTAAGAAAGCTAGGCTGCTTACAAACAATATTTAGCCCACATCTAGCATTTCGTACTCTCAAAGCGCTGAACAAGCAGGCCGTCTTCATAGCAGTCATATGAAGGGGAGGTGGCTATCCCGATTTTAATGATGGAGAAACTAGCACACATAGGTTAAATGACTTGTCCAAGAATTATTTCCTGTTCCCAGACCTCTGCTCAGCCCACTAACCCACACTGCCGCCCCCAGGAATGCTCTGATTATTGTGGGCCTCACTGTGCTAGGCACAGTACAAACGTACAGTGAAGAGATCACCTCTGCCACCAAGAGTTTACAATCTAAATAGACAACTCAGACAAAGGATGAGGGGATAGCGGAAAGAGAGAGAGAGAGAAGTGACTTGCGGTGGGAATAGAATGAAGATTTTTCTCAGTCCAACCTCAGAGCCCCATGCACTGGACCACGCCACCTCTCAGATACCGGGATATGTGATCATTGTCATGAGAACATAAAAGGAGCTAAATGTGAGGTAGCTGGGTGGAGGAAGGGGCTGAATTCTGAATTTCCTAATTTCTGTAACTTTCAGATCTCTGCTTTCGCAATGCAACCGTGGTGCACTTACACTCACCAGGGAACAAACATTGATTTTATAAGGAAATTAGGAAGAAAGACAACCGGTTAGCTGCACCAGTTTGCAAATGGATTATTTACCACATAAGGCGATGATGTGACTGCTGTCTTCATGCACAAATTTCCTGGTGACAGCTTCTTCCATTATCTGTTTTACCTGAAAGAAAAGACAAAGCATGTTGATAGGAAGATTTTACATGTCAGTTCCATCAGCTCTGTGGAAGGAGAGTCTGAGGCAGATAATTTCCCCTTTTGCTCCCCTCCAAATTCAGACCTTTATGTTTACCTGAATTGTTTGTGCTTTTGTTACTCCACTCATCACTCCAGGGTTCATTTCTATGCCCCAGTACAACTGAAATGCCTTGAAATGCACCACCCTGGCTACATATCAGCAGCAAGCAGCGAGGTAGGAGGCAGGACAGACTAAGAAGCCAGGTGTGATCCTGCAGAGGTGTTGTGGATATAACCAACTTAGACTACGGAATACGGTTCCTCGGTGGTATTACTGCACCATGGAACTAAACACTATCTTCAGCCTGGCTCCTTAGGTTAGTGAATGACAGGAACGCAGGCCAATGAGCAGCTTCTTACTATACCATCACGCTACATGAAGACATCGGCTAGCAGCATATTTGTATTAGATACAATGGTGGCTGCTTCTGTGGCTTGCTGGCAGTCAGAAGACCATTAGCAGTGACTGGGACACTAAGGGTTAACAACCCACACTGATCTCCTGTGCTCCTGCTCCTCAAAGGAATACAGAAGAAGGATGGCCCAGTGGCTAGGACTAGCCTTGGCGTTGGGAACCCAGGTTAAGCTCCCTGCTCAGCCACAGCTTGACAACTCACTGAGGGGACAGGTCTATGCTGGACTCCACTCCCTCTTGTGTTTACCAAGCTCCAGGCACGGACAGCTGTGCAAACCCACCAAAAGCAGGTGTTGCCAAGAGCTCTATCTGCAAACAATGAAGTAGCAGAGATGCAATTGAGAGCAGTGCTTGGCCTCTGGAGCCTTTATTACAACAGACAACGTATGAAGAAGAAAAGGACTCAGCTTGACTCTCAGATCCCAGGTTGAGTTAGCAGAGCTGCAAAGTTAGAAGAGACTTTTTTTTTTTTTTAAATAATCACATTCCTTAGGGAAGCCACTGAGAGACCAACACGGGACTCATGATTCTGTTTGTATCAATCCTTGCTGAAGAGGAGAAACACACTTTAAAGTGTCCAGTGGGTCCCTCGGAAGGTAAAGTCCTTAATGCAAGTTTCAATGTACTGCACAAACCCTTTGGAATGACACATACATTTGCCTTCCTGTGCATAGCTACTTCAGTCCATTAAATGAGATAATTCTACCCTTGTTTCTCTCCACTGGGCGCATTCTGCTGTTTTTCAAACCCACAGACTCTCCCAGTGCTATAATGAGACAAGCATCCTCAGAGAGGTTTCCAGTGACCTTTCAAGCGAATTAGGCAGAGAGAAAAACCCAAGATCAGGCTGATTGCAAATGGCTTACGGTGAGGGTGCGAGGTAGTGACATTTCGTAGCAACAGTTCAGACAAATGCTTCCTGACACCAGATCTCTTTGCAGGTGGGTTGAATCGACAGAAGCAAGTCTATTTTCAAGGGAGGCATGCAGGGTTTTAACTGTGCAGCTCCCACAGATTCAGAAAAAACAAACAAAAAAAAAAACCAAAAACAGGTGCTGCAAAGCAAACACTCACACATGCTGCTTTGAAATTCTTTCCTCCAGATCTGTTAAAAACAGATTCAGGAGAAGATTTCGTTCTAAATGCAGGGAGTTTGAAATAAAGTGATAAAGCAGGGTAACATTTGTTCATGGCTACATACATACATAAAATCTTACGTGTATACATACAAGGGAGGCAGCAGGGCCTAGTGGATAGAGCACTAGACTGGGACTAAGGACACCTGGGTTCTATTCTCATTAGCCTGCTGGGTGAGCTTGGGCAAGTCCCTCCTCATGCCTCAGTTTCCCCCTCTGTAGAGAAGTCCCTCTTTTGTAACGTGCTTTGAGGTCTGTGCATGGAAAGCTCTATATATGAGAGCTAAGTATTACTATATACTGACAAAGGGAAACATATGGAATGGAAAACTTGTTTACGTGTTGCTATAGTGCCGTGTAGTCTTATTGCTTGCACTAGGGTAGCACCTGGAGGCTGGCACGGAAACTAGGGCCCCTTTGTGCTGTGGAAACACAGAGTAGCTGACAGTCCCTGCCCCAAAGATCTTCCAATCTCAACAGAGAAGATGAACAGTGGAAGAAAGCATTACCATCATCTCCATTTTAGAGAAGAGGAACTGAGGCTCCCGGTGATTCAGCGATTGCTCGAGGCCATGCGGGGAGTCTGCCACAGAATTCAACCCAGAACTCCCGAGTCCTAGTCTAATGCATTAACCACAGCACCATCCTTTTTCAGCGTAAACAGCCATATGGGAGAGTTAAATGGGCAAGACCACCTCCTGTCAGCGCCTTTAATATTATACCCCGGTCGCTTTTATTTATGTATTCCTTCTACTTTACACATACTTATGCTTCTATCCCCATGTGAACAATTCCTCCCCTTAACAGCCAGGCAGCAACCCATAATTTCCTCTTAAGTACATCTCACTTCACTTCTAGGAGGTGCAATCACCTTCCACATATTCAAAGAGTCATAAAACCACTTATCTGCCATTATTGCTCAGCGGTGGAAAGGGATGAAATGGTTTAATGATAGACCTTCATGTCTGCCGGAACATATGTTAGCTCGCTTAAATGCCAGTAATAAAAAGAGGAAGATTTCAGGTCAGAAAAACCTGATGTCACCAGGGATCGGAAACCTGGATTTTCAGACCCAAGGAAGAGGTGCTGTTCCGCTCAGCATCCTGGCAACCAACTCAAACTCCTGTTTTCAGAGTCTGCAAAACACTCAGCTTTTGCTGTTTGTGTGATTCTGTCCCTCCCTTTCTCACCGTATCTCAAAGCCATACACAATACCACAGGTGTCCGTCTATTCCTGGAACTCCAGGTCAGCCAAGCCTCCCCCCTTTCCCAGATTGGGGCAAGGACTAGCTCTTTGTTATGAATTTGTACAGCACCTAGCACAATGGGGTTCTGGTCCCTGACTGGGGCTACTAAATACTACCACAATACCACTGATAAACAACATGCTACGGGAAGCCAGTATAGAGGCGCTGTTACTTCTACAACAGAAGTTTGTTTCCAGCACTGCAAAACTTTCCAGCAAATAAGCTACGCAGAGAACACAACATGCTCCTGTCCTCCCCTCTGTGAGTGAGGAATAATCTGTTAACCATGGCAGGAGAGGAGCAGCCATTAACACAGCTCAAGGTCAGCATCTCAGCTTTGGAGGGAAAAAGATCACTCCTGGGTCAAGAAAAAATTAAACTCAGCTTTGGTGTGAGGCTTGTTCTTGGCGGGAATGTCAGACTAATTTTACAACAGATTAAATTGACCTCCTGCCTGGAGGAGCCGGGTTCTACCAGGAAAGAACATTTTGTCTGCACTGGGTAGGGGTATCTTGGGGGGGGTGGGGGGAGAAGGTTTGAGAGGAGGAAGAGAAATGCAGGTCAGCTAGGTACTGGGAGGTTCCTGAGCGCTGGGCTTATAAAATGCAGAGGTGATGTAGCATACACCAGAGGATTAGCATCTATAGATTTATCATCGTTAGCTGTACTGTGGTAGTGCCAAGGAGTCCCAGCAATGGACTCAGACCCCATTGTGCTAGGCACGGTACAAGTACACACCAAAAAGACGGCCCCAACCCCAGAGGATGGACAAGCTACGAAGCACCTTCCTTAATCCAACATGTGTTTTGGAGAGCATAATCTCTTTGGAGCAAGGACTTTTTCTGGGTTTATAGCACCTACTCATGTGCTCAGCACGAAGACAAAAATAATCCCAAATCCAACAAGATCAGAGCTGGTTACCTACTCTGAACAACACAGAAAGAATATCTAACTAGACAGGTGGACGAAGCAGATCTCATTGCCATTTGCAAGCAATTTAGGCCCAGAATCTCAAATGTATTGAGGTTCCTAACTTCCATGGATTCTTGACCCTTTGGGAAGCTAGGCATTTTTTCTGTCTTCAAAATGATGCCTGTCTCATTCTCTCTCTCTAAGGTACTCCTCTACCCCTTATCACTATAGCATCAGAGTGCCTCGCAATCTTTAATTTATTTATCCTCACAACATCCTTGTGAGGCAGGAAGTGCTATGTGGGGAGCTGAAGCAGAGAAAGGCTAAGTGACTTGACCAAGGTGTCACACAGTCTGTAGCAGGGCAGAGACTTGAACCCTGGTCTCCTGAGTTCCAGGCTGGTGCCTTAACCAATGGACATGGCGTTCAATAGGCAGGAGATGCCTGTAGCCAAACAGTTCCGGGATCCAAAATAAAGGGCACAGATGGTGACGGCAAATGAGAAGGAGAAATCTCAGAGATTCTAACAGTGCTCATTGAAGGGACACAACACAAACCAGTCAAAGCACCAACGCCAATTCAAAGGAAAGGGGAAAGCGAAAGCTGGAGACAACAGCATGCAGCAAGGGGAAGCAGTGGGAACATTGTGCTCAGGAATCAGGAATCCTAGGCTGGTTCCTGGCTCTGCCACAGGATATGCTGCGTGCCCTTGGGCACATCACTTAACTTCTCTGACCAGCCGTGTAGCCCTGTGCAAAATGAGAAGAGGTGGTTCATGCATTGTTTTGATATTAGTATAAAAGGGCTATGTATTATCAATATTTATTTTGATTGAACAGGGGCTGTGTGTGTGTGTGTGTGTGTGTGTGTGTGTGTGTGTGTGTGTGTACAGTGCCTAGAAAAATAGGACTATGGCAGGGTCTCTAGACACTGCTGTAACACAAATACTAATGCATGCAAAAGTGTGCTGCTGACTGTTAGCTTAAGAATTGTTTAGATACTATATTTCTTTCCAGCTCAAGAGCCGTCCTGTTATGCTCCAGAGGGAATTCAGCAATGTAAATTCAGACCTCTGAAAATAAGGGGTGAGGGAGAAAACTGACAATGTGCCACGAAAGTAGGTTCGCCGAGGAGACGCTGCAATTACCTATAATTCCATCTGCTTTCCTATCTAACCCACAACGGCTTCCTCAACCTACCACTGCCGGCTGAAGCACATCTGCCTTGTTAAACTCATTTATCACGCACAAACTCAATCCCCCCAACGATGCAGAGTGCTGGCTCGGTTAGGCCTGTTCTAGAGGCACATCCCCAGTAACTACTGGTTTTGCTCCTTTCTGAACTGTAATTAATGAGCAAAGACCCACCCCCCAAATAAAGCCAAGACAGATTTCATCACAAAAAAGGTGGGCCCACTGTGGTAGAAGACTTAACCACCCATCACCCCCTTCCCAACCCACACACTGGAGTAGTATCTTTTTTAACCCAGAAATAATTTTCCTACCCAGTGTGTTGGAATCTAGGGCTGCTACTAAAAAGAGATGAGCATACACTCTCCTTCTCCCTCCGCTGAAATAAAACCATCACATGGGGCTGCCGATGAAAGCAGATGAGTGATTAGTCACCAGCCCAATCAGCAGCATTTCATAAGAGCAGCCATACTGGGTCAGACCAAAGGTCCATCTAGCCCAGTATCCTGTCTTCAAACAGTGGCCAATGCCAGGTGCCCCAGAGGGAATGAACAGAACAGGGAATCATCAAGTGATCCATCCTCTGTCGCCAATTCTCAGCTTCTGGCAAACAGAGGCTAGGGACACCATCCCTGCCCATCCTGGCTAATAGCCATTGATGGACCTCACCTCCATGAACTTATCTAGTTCTTTTTTGAACCCTGTTATAGTCTTGCCCTTCAAAACATCCTCTGGTCAGGGGTTCCACAGGTTGACTGTGTGATGTGTGAAAAAAAATACTTCCTTTTGTTGGTTTAAATCTGCTGCCTATTAATTTCATTTGGTGACCCTTAGATCTTGTGTTATGAAGAGTAAATAAAACTTCCTTATTTATTTTCTCCACACCAGTCACGATTTTACAGTCCCCTATCACATTCCCCCCTTAGTCGTCTCTTTTCCAAGCTGAAAAGTCCCAGTCTTATCAATCTCTCCTATTTATTTATTTCTCTCTCATGATTTGTATGCCAGCCTTGTGATGTATTGAATGCTGGGGCTTGGCAAGAAGGGACAGACCCATAGGACCGTGTGTGATCACTATCCCACCCTTTTAGATGGGGCCTTTGGATGAGTAAGAAGCAGCATGGGAAGTAGCGGATTGAGACGTAGTCAAAAGGGGAAGCCGTTGCGAGAGAAGGCCCCCGGCTCTGAGAGTGGACTCTGTAATGCAGCACTTGAACCTGTTTACTTGAACAGGTTTAGCCTCTCCTGCGTTGTATTTACACCACTGTTGACTTACAAGCTTGATTTGCGTCTGCCTCGGAAGGAAAAACAACAAAACGTATCCCTAACTTGTCCCCTTCGTGAAGTGCCAGATTGAGACCATCTGGATAAGAGTGACTAAGCAGGACCAAGCTAGGTGGAAGCGAAAAGGCCAGGCCAACAACGTTGCTTTGTCTATTCAATTTCCACCTGAAGCCAAAGGCCAGCTAACGACGCTCCAGCCAAGCTGGCCCTGGGTAAGGAGTCAGGAGACTGGAGTCCTATTCCAGCTTTGCCATTGACCTTGGGCAAATGATGGCGCCTCTCTGCCTCAGGTTCCCCCCATCTGTAAAATGAGAATAATGATACTGACCTCCCTTCGGTGAAACGGTTTGAGCTCTGTGGGTGAGCAATGTTCTCTAAATCTCTTAAGCACCTCAAAAACAGGCCTGATCTACAGAGGAGCCATATATCTACAAGTGACACTGCTGTGAAGCAGAGCTGCAGGCGCTCAGCACCTCTGAAAGTCAGGCTGCTGATTCGGAACCGCAAATACGGAGCGAGACACAGGTTCGATTCCCTGCTCTGCCACAGACTTGCTGTGTGACCTTGGGCAAATCACTTAATTTCCATGTGCCTCATTTCCCCATCTGCAATGGGGATAACAGCACTGCTCAATCTCACTGGGGTTTTGTGAGGACAAATACATTAAAGACCATAAGGTGCTGAGATATTAAGTCCCTAAAACAGATTGAGGATTAATGCAAGGGAGAAAGGACTCTTGATCGACTTCCTTAGAGTTCTCATGGGTGCAGCACCCTGCATGAATTACCAGTAGATAAACCTGTATTTGCCCAGCTGACTCTCTCAAACATTTTTGAAGCCCTGTGTTCAGTAATCCGCATTCTGTCATTGTTTGTAGCACAGCAGTGCCTGCTCCTGGGGATCAATCATAGACCAGAGCTCTTATAATCTAGAACTTATATCACCCTAGGGAGAAAACAGTTTCAGAGGAATATTTAACCTGGGTTTTATATAATAACCCCAAGCTCTAGCTGGCAGTAGCGGCGGTCCCCAGGGCCTCCAGAGCCAAAAGCATGCGCACCGGCTGATTATACTAGAGGCATAACTCCATTCGCTGGTGCAACCCGCACCATTCCAAGGTGGTTCTCTGTCCCCGCATAGAGGCTGGTCTACGTAAAGTGATTTAAGAGTCTTCAAGCAAATGGACCGAGACCTTTAGCTCAAGCAACTATGGCAGGCAATCCTGGGTTGAAGCCCTGAAGAAAATTCCAATTGTAAGCTCTTTGGAGCAGGGACGATCATTTTGCTCTGTATTCATACAGCGCTTAGCGCCACAGAGACCTGGTCCATGATGAGGGCTCTTAGGCACTACAGAACGAGACACCACTACCTATCCACAGGCATTGTTAAACTGTTAGCTATAGTAGGCTTTTATCTTCTTTTGTAGACAAGCCCCTCCAGGGCAACCAGGACTCAGGTTGTGCCAGTGCAGATTCCACTTTCTGGATCTTTAAGTAATTTTTTGTATCCCCAATTTTCTGCCACTGCATTTCCTTCAAAAGGAGAGTTTCAGTGGCAATGGAAAACCAAAGAACACAGCTGATTGTGTTTGATCAGATGTGGCTGTGAAGATGAAAAGGGTCCTGTAAGTGCAACTGACTTTCAGGATGATGATAGGGGTATATTTTTGCATGAGTGCTCAAAACAATACAAACTCCCTTACAAAAGGTCCCCGGAGACAGGCCCTGCCGCTCTGAAGATTCCCCCAGGAGATGTAACAGCCAGAAACAATTAGTATTAGATGCTGAATATAAAGGAGATTGCTACATTTCGGTTTCCCAGCAACCCCTCGCTTAGGAAACAGGGTAGCGAAGGTTTTCATTTCAACCCCTGGTTAGCTTTACAATGACAGATCGGACCATAAAACGTATTAAGCTGCATTCTTCAGTCTCCCCACTCTGAAAGTGATAGCCACAGAGGCCGAGTCATGGTTTTAGGAGATGAGCAAGAGCCAGGGAAGATGGAGAAATCAAGCCACTTTCTATTAGGTTAAATACTGTAGGAAAGAGATGGGCATTAGACAAAGAGAGGACTCATCAGAGCAAGTGTCAATACACCTCAAGGTGGACAAGAAAAAAGGGGGAAGAATAGAATGAATCAGGGAGTTTTAAGAAAGGAGGGATCCCAGATCATTTAGTGGGAGAAGGGAACAGTAGTAATTTGATTATTTGAATGGGTGTTACACGCAGAGGTCCCAATCAGCGGACAGTGCCATGCACGGCATGCACTGAAAAGCCTCTGCCTCCGCCCCCGCCCTAAAGAGCTTTCAATACCAAAGCGACGGGGAGAGGTGCCCCTCCCTCGGCCTGGCCCTAGAATGGGACCTGCCACGGCCGGCCGGGGTGAGAGGTGCCCCTCCCTCAGCCCGGCTCCGAGCTGCTGTGGTGAGAGAGGGCTGGGGGCAGTCCTCTCTCTTCACCACAGCCCCAGGGCAGCCTGCACCCTAAACCTCTCATCCCTGGCCCCACCCCAGAGCCTGCACCCCCTCTCACCCCAACCCTCTGCCTCTGCCCCAGCCCCCTCCCACACTCCAAACCGCTCATCCCCACCCTGGCCCCACCCCAGAGCCTGCATGCCCCGGTACCCCAACCCTCTGCCCCAGCAGTGAGCCCCCTCCCGCACCCCAAACCTCTCATCCGCAGAGCCTCATCCCCCCACAGCCCAAGCCCTGAGCCCCCTTCCACATTCCGAACCCTTTGACCCCACCCCCATCACATGCATTTTGTTATGTGCACCAATATGGAGGGGTGCACATAACAAAATTCATTCCACACATGGGTGGGAAAAATTAGAGGGAACACCACAAATAGTAATTAAAAATACCTAGCTCTCCGATGGTGCTTTTCAGCAGTAGATTATACTGGGCCAAAGCCTGTGTCAGCAAACACAGAGGGAGGGCGGAAAACAACCATGCTCAGTGCACTGCTGAAGCCGGCTGCTCTCACTCTGGCACCCCACTATTGGCAGGCATGGGCTGTCTCTGTCTGGCAGCGTCATTATCCCCATTTTATGGAAAAGGAAAGTGAGGCCCAGAGAGGCTAAGTGGCTACCTCAAGCTCACAAATGAAGCATAACAAAGGTGAGACCGGAGCCCCGGAGGCCCAACTCCTAGTGTACAATCTTCTCCGCCAATATTTTTATAAACCCCAACGATGGTAATAAATCCAAGCATCACCAATAACGTCATTAACCAATATCTTGCCATTATGCCCCCTTGAGAGCCCCGTGTGACTTACAGCATGTGCTGTACCAGTGGGCACATTTATGGGAAATTCGAGCCACATCATGCAGGGCTGATGTTGTAGTGTCTGAAATAAGACTCTGAGTATTTAAAAGGAGGCAGATTTAGTACCAAGTGCACTTCACTGATCTAAACATGGAGCAAAGCAGGTCATTACTTGGAGAAGCCTTTATTTGCCGTTGACTTTCTTCAGTTCTTTTTCTCAATTACTCTTTTTGCAGCACTACCAAAAAGTGTCAGCCAAGACGGGGGCACCATTTTGCTAAAGGCTGTACACACGCATGCACGTTGTAGAAGACCCCAAAGAACGTACACGCTAAATAGGCAGAGGGTGGGAGAAAGGAATGGTGGTTCTTCCCATTTTGCAAATGTGGAAACAGAGGCACAGAGCAACTAAGTGACTTGCATAGGATACCACAGAGTGTCTGTGGCAGAACTCAGCCCAGATCTCCTGATTCCCAGTCCGCTTCCAATAATCAGGTGAGAACTGTCTGACTTCCCTCTGAACTGACCCACCAATAAAATACACCCAAACATTTTGATTCCCCTTTGATTACCTGTATTAAAAGCACACGGCAATCTCTCCTCAGGTCAGAGGTCTGAGAAAATAATTGCATATCGCTGCAGAAGGCCATCTGCAACATACACGAACCTCTACTCACAACAGCGATTTAAATGCAGAGAGAGCCTCACAAATGTTCTGGGGAGATTGTGAACCTTAATAGGAATTGCTTTCAGGGCATGAAAAGCAGACGTTAAATGTCAGAAGCTGGAATACATCATTCGTGGTCGCCACATAATTCCCAGAAGCTCCAGGGGCAGGGAACCAAGAAAATCTCTTCTCTGTAATCTGATGAAACAGTGTGGTTGGTTTTTTTTAAAATGCTAGAAATTGGAGAACATTTCTAGATAGGGAATTCTTCGGTCCTCTGCCATGCTGTCTGCTCAGGAAAGGCAGCTTGAAATCAGGCTTTTCACACCTAAACCCTGTACGGACACCCATGCGCAGAAAATCTGGGCAAACTAAGTTAGTCTTGTTACCAGAAACATTAGCCCCTTTCTCCCGATAGCTGGGCTCCCGGCCAGCAGCCGCCACTCTCCAGCTGCCCAGCTCTGAAGGCAGCGCCGCCCAGCTCTGAAGCTAGCGCCGCCAGCAGCAGTGCAGAAGTCAGGGTGGAAATACCAGGAGTATGTCCCTATGAGTATGTACAGACATTTGCTATCACACAGGTGGTCACAGCCGGAAATATTTTCAAAGGGGGAGCCCAGTAAAAAAAAGTTTTTGAACCCCTGGTTTACGGCATCGGACTGAGCAGCAAGAGATTTGGGTTTGATTCCTGGCACGACGACAGATGCCCTGGGGGTATGTCTATAGTGCATTATAAACCCAGGTCTGTGGGATCCAGGACGGTGGACTGGGTGTTTCCAAGCCCATACTAGGCAGACTTCCTGACTCGGGTCTGGGGCTTGAGCTGGGTCCACACTGCAAAATGACAGGGCTTGGACCAGTCACAGCAGGTCTTGGGCTCTGACCCACCTCCACAGCATGGTCCCACAAGCCTGGCCCTGAGTGCTGGCCGAGTCGAGTCAGACTGATGTACGTGAGGACAGAAGAGGGAGCCTGGACTCAAAGTGAGTCAGCGTGTGCAGTGCAGATATATCCTGTGCGACCCTGAGCAGGTCACTTCATCTCTCAGTTCCTCCTCTGTAAATCAGGGATAATGCTTTAACCTCACCATGGTAACGTTTGCTAGCGCTGACGGACTGCAGTGATGACAGCAGAAAGGGACCAGGCACCGGCAATGACAGCTTTGGCTTCCTGTGACTGCTACTGACTCAGAGGGTCACTGCAGGCAGATCATTCCAAGGCTGAGCACCCACAACAGCAGCTAAATCAAGGGGAGTTGAGGCACTCAGTCCTCGTGCCTCCATTTCCCCATTCACAAAATGGAAATGTTACTTCCTGTTACAAGGGGGTAGCATGGCTCAGCAAATAGAGCCCAGGACTAGAAGTCAGGAGACCTGGGTTCCCTTTCCACATCTGCCACTGACTTATGGTTCGCCCTTGGGCAAGTCACCTAAACTCTTTATGCATCAGTTTCACCAGCTAGTAGATAACGAGGATGCTCATAACTTTCCTGCTTGAGTATAGTACTTTGTAATCCAGGGGTGAAAAATATTACACAGATGCTCTGTAACAGGAATATTAGCACTCACCTCTGAATAGGGAGTTTAGATTCCTGGATGAAATGTGTGTGTGAGTGCCCTGTATTATTATTATGATGCATCATCGCTCTAATACACCCCACTATCTAACCCTCTGTCTAGCTCTATATGCTACTTCCTGCAGTGGCCAGGTTCTTCAGAGGTAAGTGAACACTCAACACAGATCTAAAGTATGGTTTTAAAGAAGCGTTTACTAAACCAGCCCTGGGTTTTGCTTTTAAATCCAACATCAAAACAACTCTGGAAAAAACTGCAAAGAAGGTAGCCATCCCAGCCCCTGCTAGTGCACAAGATCCAGACTACTAAGTGAAACTGACCAACGAGGCGCTATCTGACAGACCTTTAAAATTGCTAAGCGTAGATGTTCCTTGACTTCTAAGGGCTGGACTCTGCATGCATGTTCACATGTGAGTGCATGAACGGTCTCACTGGCATGACTAACTGTTTGCGGGATCAGGGCCACCATTAGGGGAAGTCAGACATAGCTAATCTGCCGCTTTGTCTCCCAGAAACAGAAGTCTGGATTTTAAACCCTCTGCACCATGTTCTGTGCTGTTTTCTCTCCCCCTTTGAATCCTCTCCTCTTTTCGTCCTGCATTCGGGTCTCTCCCACTCAGCATTATTGCCTATCCCGACTGATACGCCATGGCAGCGGGTGTTGCTTTGCGCCAAGTCTGTGACCCAGTACGATGCCCACTGAGGACAACCAGACCACCCACGTGCTCTAAGTTTGGCATATGCTTCAGTATCTTGCTGAGTGAAAGCTGAAAAGAGCTCGCCCGGTCCCTTCTGTGACCTGGCCAGTCGGTTCTTTTTATACCAACTCCACCCAATGTTTGTAGTCAGGACCCACTGGCTTCAGGCCAGGTTGCAAGGGTCTGGATCAGGGCCTTACTTAGATAATTACTTAGCACTGTTGGCAGCCCTATAAACAGGCCTGGTGCCAGTAGGGTGCGTGGCACCCTGCACGTGTGTTTGTATCACTAAGACTGACTATTAACACAGCATACGAGAAAGTTACTGGTCTTGTTTCCCGCAGCTGTGACAAGCGTGCTTCTAAGAGCAGTGCCTCAGAAGCTCCACTCACACTAGGCAAGTTACAAGCAGGTTAGTGCTCGGCTCAGAGGCCTCCGAAGATCGCTGAGGTGCTGCAAGAAATGGGCTTGCTGATTCAGTAGGGGACACTCCCCACCATACATCACACCAGGGTAGAGGGCTATCACAGTACACAGCAGCTTTGGGGGTGCTTGAGAGGACACCTAGACCTGGGGTTCTGGTCCCTTGCTATTGTCTAAAATCCACACCATTTTTCTTTCAAGAAGAGGCATTTATTTACCCCAGCATCCTGGTCAGTTTCAGCAGGGTAATTACTGAATACTCCATCAGTTTCAGTTGGACCATTTCTTCATTTCCTCTGCTCAAGAGCTGCGTGGCACTGCTGCGGGATGATATAAAACAGAACCCATGGTTCATCCAAGAAGCAGCTGCATTTCAGTGGCAGGAAAAACAATTCCAGTTTCTGAAGTGTTTTGGGATCTTTCAGGATGAAAGCTGCTAAGGTTATCCTTCTTATATCTGTTTCCCAGCTAGAACGAGAGCTTTGTTCGAGTACAGTAATGGCAAAAGCACCATTTCAGTAGGCAGGAAATAAAGAGCTGGAAAAAGCCTGCTTTATGAGCCTACTTGTCACAATAGATTTTCCTGCAGAGAGAGAGAGAGAGATGTTTGAAACACAGACATATAGCCAGCCTCGGCATGAAGCCCAGCTGAGTCAAATCTTCAAAACATATTACTTGTCTGTCTCTCTCTATTAAAGTCAACAAAATAAATTCTTTACCAGTGGAAACACCTGCAAAAAAAAGTAAACACATTATTAAGCATTTCCAAAGGCTTCAACTGAAAGGTTTTTTGGGAAATAAAAAAATATATATATTTCAAGCCACTTGGTGCAAATTCTAACCAACTTATTCCTGGAAAGAGAACTGAATTTCAATAAAGTCAGTAGAAGCAGTGAAAAAAATATTATAAAATTAGAAGATCATTAAAGATTGAGGCGATTTGGAAATAATGCGCCATGGGAAACTGACCGCTGCTTTAAGGAGCGAGTGAAGGGAAGCAGCCTTTAAGAACGCCCCCATGGAGATGGGTAACCACATTATTTAAGACTGGAGAGGAGAATACAAGAGCAACATGTGTGATGTAACAGTCAGGCATTAGCAGTTATACTGCAAGCTGCATGAAGTGAGGCTGTGAGGTTGGAAATCCTGCATCTGTACTGTTGTTGAGAGGCAGCACGATCTAGTGAAAAGACCACTGGACTGGGTGCCAGGAGATCGGGAGTCACTTCCCGGCCCTACCACCGACCGGCTGGTTTGACTTTGGGCAAGTCAGCGCTTGTCTGCACATGCTTTAGTGAGGTGTAAGTTTTAATCCACACTAAGATGTTGCACGCTAATTGGCCCGTGCAGACCCTGCTGACATGCACTAAAATTTCCCAGGTGAACCTGTGGAATGACATTGACATACACTAGGGAATGTTTAGTGAACTAAAATTTACACCCTTCTGGGGTGGATTAAAGCACCGTGTAGACACACCCTCACTTTACGTCCCTGTGTGTCTGTTCCCCCTCTCACCCTTTGTCGCTGCAGACTATGAAATCTTCAGGGGAGAGACTGTCTCTTACTCGGTGCATGTTCAGTGCCACTGCTCTGGTTGGAGCCTCTACACGGAGTGTAATTAATGATTGTACCCACAAAAAACAATATTTAGGTTGCAAAGTCGAGCATTCCAAAGCTAGAAAACACCAGATTTAAGGCTGTCTTTGCCACCTTAATTCTGCCCCCTTGTGCACCTATTCTGTGACTGAATGAAGCAGGGTTCCTTTGGGGAAAAAAATAGTGTATGGTAATGTAATTAACGACTGGACCATAACACATAAGCACAAGGGGGCAGAATTAAAGCTATATTTGAGGTTGTTCCCCCTGCCCAAATTTCATGAAAGATTCATCCTGTTTTCTGGCTTTAGCCAAAATTCTCTCAAGGAATGCAGTCAGAGAATAGACACGGTGATTTGTTTGAGTTTCTCTCTCAGCAAAACCTAAATGGAATTTCTCGGGACAAAGAAAAGGCACTTCTCTAGCCAAAGGCTTCCCCCCCTCCCCCACTGAATTTCATAGGCTGCAAACAATGGAGGTGGTAGAGCTTTTTAAAAAAAATATTGCAAGATTCTTTTATAATAGTAAGCGTTCAGCAGCCCATCTACAGGGTCACTACCGGCTTCCCCCTTATAATAATAATATAAACTTAAGTGGATTAAAAACAAGGCTTTAAAAAAAACAAAACAGAAAAATGATAGGTGGAATTTTCAGAGCACCTAGATGATTTAGGAGCAGATTTTTGTCCGTCCTCATGTACAAATGGGCTAAAAATAGGTAAGCACTGGAATGGGCTTCCAAGGAGATTGTGGAATCCCTGTTACTGAAGGTTTTTAAGAACAGGTTAGACCATGGCCTCTCAGGGACAATCTGGATTTACCTGGTCCTGCCTCAGTGCAGGGGGGCTGGATTGGGTGACCCCTTCCAGCCCTACATTTCTATGATTCTACAACTTCATGCTGGGATTGAATTCACACAAAAAGAACAGGCTCTAAGGTGCCACAAGTACTCCTGTTCTTTTTGCGGATACAGACTAACACGGCTGCTACCCTGAAACCTGAATTCAATACGTCTGAACTAGGATCTTTTTGTTTTAATTCAGAGACTCTGCTGGGCACAGGGTGTTCTGGGCCCACACCATCCTCCATTGCCCACCACCCAGATGTCCGGAGACGTGGGGCCTGCTGCTTTTCTCTGAGCTTTGGTCATGTGACTGAAGCACTTGACCAGTTGAGGAATGTTACAGGAGAGTAAAGTTGCACGCAGCAGACAATGAACTGGCCTCGAAATCACTAACATCGTGCTCTCCCCCACAATACACCGACATGCCCTTTGTCTGGGATTCACGTAGTAACGACACCTAGCTCCTGTACAGTGCATCACATCAGGAGATCTCAAGGCGGTTTACAAAGGGGATCAGTACATTATTCCTATTTTTATATAATATTTGGTGCGCTTTGCCGCCTCCTGTTAAATGTGAGCAAGCTGGTATAACACCACGCTTCACTGTAACGTTCCAAGTATTGTACAAAGCAGCTAATCACCATTATCTTCCCACCCCTTGTCATAGACGGGGAAAGCGAGGGACAGAGAGATTGTGACTTGGCCAAGGTCAGACAGCAAGTTAACGGTACAGCAGAATCCTGAGTCTGAGACCAGGTGCCTCGTGATATATCAATACCGCATCTCAAGCAGAGCAAGTTTGCTTACGTGGTGTGGTTTGATTGGGAGTGAGTAGGTGGGGAAAGAAGCTCAAAGGATGGCCAGTGTTTGAAAACCAGCATGGAGCCCATGGCTTTAACTTTCATGTCACAAAACGACCCAGTGTATTTCCAGATGACACTGTTGTACGATGACCGTCGCAGGTTGGGCACTGACGTTGCAGTGAAAACAATGACTACAGTTCAGCTGCCACATAGTCTAGATTTTGGGTTTAAAGAGAGACAGCCAGGAAGTTTCAGGCAAAATAGTGGGTTTTGTTCATAAGTGTATGTGTGTGTATGAGTTTATATAAACATAATCACTTTTGTACACTAAACAAAGAAATCAGCGACATGCTTTTGTCATAAACAGATAGCTAAGGGTTAATGTCTATTTCACCTGCAAAGGGGTAACCAAACACCTGACCAGAGGACCAATCAGGAAACTGGATTTTTCAAAGCTCAGGGAGGGAATTTCTGGGTGTGTGTCTTTGTCTCTCTGTTGCTCT